>NC_080163.1:6471899-6624399 GCF_950295315.1 Erinaceus europaeus
TAAAATGGATAAAGAAAGTCTGTTTTCACAAACTGCTGTGCTACCTCTCAGGTCCCTGCACCACACTTTATTATTATTTATTATTATTATTAACGAGAATGAGAGAGAGAAGCAGAGCGTCACTCTGGGGTGTGAGATGCCAGGTGGGAACCGGGATGGGGCACACACAGGCGCAGTGCCCACCTGCTGTGTCACTTCCGCCCACCACACCTTTGACTCCTGGTATCACCCCACAGTACAGAGGGCCACGTGTCTGCCACAACCACAGCAGCACGGGCCACTGTAGGCAAAAGGTGGGAGCGACCTGACTATACGGCAGGTGACACCCCTTCCATGGAGTGTTGCCAGCTGAAAGGGGGAGACTCAGACACCTGTTACAACACAGGAACCCCGAGAGCACGGAGCTGAGAGGAGCCAGCCGGCAGCAGATGGATGGGCCTGTGGGAGGAGCAGCCTAGAGGACTCAGGCATGGAAGTCTTGCAGGACCACTATGCTGTTCCCTAGCCCAACAATCAAACATTTTTAAAAAGATTATTTAGTGATGAGAGAGAGAGAGAGAGAGAGAGAGAGAGAAGAAGAAGAAGAAGAAGAAGAAGAAGAAGAAGAAGAAGAAGAGGAAGAGGAAGAAGGAGAAGAAGGGAGAGAGAACTAGAGCATCAGGCTGAGAAGACAGCATGATGATTCTGCAAAAGACTCTCCTGCCTGAGGCTCTGAAGCCCCAGGTTCAATCCCCAGCACCACCAGCAGCCAGAGCTGAGCAGGGCTCTGGTCTCTCTCTCATTAAAATAAACAAGATATGGGGCGGGGAGGACATGGACAGAATATTCATCACAGAAGAGATCTAAAAGCAGAGAAACACATGAAAAAATGCTCCAAGTCTCTGATTGTCAGAGAAATGCAAATCAAGACAACAATGAGATATCACTTCACTCCTGTGAGAATGTCAGACATCAGAAAAGGTAACAGCAGCAAATGCTGGAGAAGGTGTGGGGTCAAAGGAACCCTCCTGCACTGCTGGTGGGAATGTCAATGGGTCCAACCTCTGTGGAGAACAGTCTGGAGAACTCTCAGAAGGCTAGAAATGGACCTACCCTATGACCCTGCAATTCCTCTCCTGGGGATATATCCTAAGGAACCCAACACACCCATCCAAAAAGATCTGTGTACACATATGTTCTTGGCAGCACAATTTGTAATAGCCAAAACCTGGAAGCAACCCAGGTGTCCAACAACAGATGAGAGGCTGAGCAAGTTGTGGTCTATATACACAATGGAATACTACTCAGCTGTAAAAAACGGTGACTTCACCATTTTCAGCCGATCTTGGATGGACCTTGAAAAATTCATGTTAAGTGAAAGAAGTCAGAAACTCTCAGGCAGAAGTTGAAAGACCAGAAGAGAAAACACAAGTAGAACCTGAACTGGAATTGGCGTATTGCACCAAAGTAAAAGACTCTGGGGTGGGTGGGGGGGAGAACACAGGCCCAAGAAGGATGACAGAGGACCTAGTGGGGGTTGTCTTGTTATATGGAAAACTGGGGAATGTTATGCATGTACAAACTATTGTATTTACTGTTGAATATAAAACATTAATTCCCCAATAAAGAAATTTAAAAAAAAAAGAATTAACCCATCGGGGGTTGGACGATAGTGCAGCGGGTTAAGCGCAGGTGGCGCAAAGCACAAGGACCGGTGTAAGGATCTCGGCTCCAGCCCCCAGCTCCCCACCTGCAGGGGTCACTTCACAATTGGTGAAGCAGGTCTGCAGGTGTCTGTCTTTCTCTCCCCCTCTCTGTTTTCCTCTCCTCTCTCCATTTCTCTCTGTGCTAGCCAACAGCAACAATAATAACTACAACAATAAAACAACAAGGACAGCAGAAGGAGAAATTAATAAACAAATCAAAGAATTAGCCCATCGCCATGAAAGAAGTGTAGTTTTGCAGTTTGTTCAGCTCTTCATAAAAATGCTTTGGGGGCTTATTACTAACTGTGAAAATGGAGGATGTACAGGCGCCCAAGTTCCACCTGGTAACTCCAGTGTTCAAACCACCAATGCCCCCAGAGTACTGCAGGAAGCTTCAGAGAAGCTGCAGCAGTGGGAGCCGGGCGGTGGCACAGCGGGTTCAGCACACGTGGTGCAAAGCACAAGGACCGACATAAGGATCCCGGTTCGAGTCCCCGGCTCCCCACCTGCAGGGGGAGTCGCTTCACAGGCGGTGAAGCGGGTCTGCAGGTGTCTGTCTTTCTCTCCCCATCTCTGTCTTCCCCTCCTCTCTCCGTTTCTCTCTGTCCTGTCCAACAACAATGACATCAATAACAACAACAATAATAACTATAACAATAAAACAAGGGTGACAAAAGGAAATAAATAAATATTTTTAAAAAACTGGATCAGTAATTCAAGTTGTAGGCCTCAGGAGCTACTATGTTGGATTTTTTTTTTTTTTTTACTTATCTATTTATTTTCTTTTGTAGCCTTTGTTGCTTCTTTTTTATTGTTGTAGCAATTAAAAATTTTATTTAATTTCTTATTGTCTTTATTTATTTATTATATAGAGACTACCAGAGATTGAGAGGAAGGGGAGACATAGAAGGAGAGCAGCCGAGAGACGCCCGCAGCCCTGCTTCACCACCTGTGAAACTTCCCCCTGCAGGTGGGGACCAGGGACTTGAACCTGGGTCCTTGTGCATTGTAACATGTGCATTCAATCAGGTGTGCCACCACCCAGCCCCTTATGTTGGATTTTTAAAATCCTTACTTTGAAACAGGTTTGTAACTAACAAGTCAATACATGACTAGTTTTGTTTCTTTTTAATTAAAAATAGCTAAATGTATACCCCTGCAACTTCCTTTCCAGGGTTTTCACACTCTGGGCCATAGTCCTGCCCTCACCCCTCTGCCCCATTAGGAGCAGCACCCAGACAACCAGAGACACCCCCAGCACCCAAGCCGCTGAACTATCCCAGCCCTTCACCCCTGCAGAAGCCAGGATACAGACTCTGGCTCAGGCTCTCCGGCCCCTGGCTCCCTGTGACCCCAGAGCCTCCCCAGGGCCTGCACCACCCTCTGCCTTAGGACCTGCCAGCACAGTGAATAGTCTGGTCAGTGGTGCGGCCTTCTCAGGCCTGGCCAGCAATGAGAGCTGCTCTTCACCCTTGACCTTGGGACTTCCTGCATAGGCCGTGCCCTCTGCTCCCTCCGCGCTGCCTGCCTGGCAGGTGCCCGCCCCAGCTGGCACACTTCCCCGAAGTTCCCTGACCCCACCTGCCTCCTTATCTCCACTCCAAAGGCCGCCTCAGCCTGCAGCCTTGTGGTGGCCCAGCAGCCCCAGTGCGGGTGGCTCCTCCCTCCCTGGAGGCTCCCTCCCGGCCCCAGCACACTTCCCTCCTGCTGCACCCCTGCTCCCAGAAGTTAGGACGTCCCTGAAACACTGCTTCCAGGGACCAGGCAGTGGCCCACCTGGTTAAATGTACATGTCATCACGTGCAAAGACCTGGGTTCAAGCCCCCTACTCCCCAGGTATGGGGGTGGGGTGGCTTCAAAAGCAGTAAAGTAGGTCTGCAGGTATCCCTCTCTCCCTACCCCTCCTTTCTCAATTTTTTTTTTTGCCTCCAGGGTTATCATTGGAACTCAGTGTCTGCTCACTGCCTGTGAAATGACCCCCCTGCAGATGGGGCTCGTTTTGCGCCCAGTGTGCTTAATCTGCTGCGCTACCCCCCCCCCTTTTCCTTTCTCAGTTTATCTTTATCTTTGTCCTATCCAATTAAAAACAACAAAAAAAGGAATGGCCGCTTGTTGTGACCCCAACAGGAGTTTGGGACAATTAGCATCTGAATGGCGTCAGCCTGACGTGGAGCAGACTGATGTGGATGTACCGAAGGACAGACTTGGAACAGCTCCCTTTCTCGATCCCATGACCTCCACCATGGACTCTCCATCTGCCGTGGCTCCGGGATTGATCCTGGTCTTTTCACGTGGTGATCTTGGTAACTTATTTTGCGTGCTTTGAACTTTTGCCCATTTTCCTAGCTAGATATCTCCCCTCACGTTCTCAGGGATTTTATTGAATAAACCTCTCTTTTGCTTCACTCCAAGTTGAGCTGCTTATTCTATAGCACCTAGATATTTGTCTTTTACCCGTTTCACCCAAATAAAGCCTCTAATTGTTTAAACTCTTCTCAGCGCCCCGCAATCACTATCGAACAGGCCATGGCCAGTGTGCCGCTATGTTCCATCGCTGGGGAGCCAGAGAGGACCCAAACTGCCCCTGCGGCTACAGACAGACTATGACCCACATAGTCAACGACTGCCAACCTCTCCAGATTCAAAGGAGGTCTCGAAATTTTACATCAGGCTCAACCTGACGCTGTTGACTGGCTACGGAAGGGCAAACGCTAGAAGAAGAAGCGCCCCGCAGTGAATCCTTCATGCGCCTCAGCCCAAAGCCCCTTTTAAGTTTCCAGTTACAACAACCACTGGGAACAGTGGATTCGTAGTGCTGGCACCGAGCCCAGGTGAAAACCCTGGTGGCAAGTTGCAGACGCTGTCACGATGCCATGCTGACCTCGCTGGGCGGACAACCTCACCGGTGTGTCCGGGAACCTCACCGCTTCAGAGCCCGGCCCCACTAGGGAAAGATAGAAAGAGGCTGGGGGCGTGGATCTGCCTGCCAATGTCCATGTCCAGCTAAGAGGTAATTACAGAAGCCAAAACTCCCGCTTTCTGCACCCCAAAAATAGCTTTGGTCCATACTCCCAGAGGGGGAAAAGCGACAGGGGGAAGATGACCAGAGGGCTCTGAACTCCATCAGGACCCGGAGAGAGAGGAGGAAAAAAAGGGAGGGACATTTGGATGTAGTAGTAGGTATATGGAAAGAAAGACAAGATGGGACCTTAAAAAAAAAAAAAAAAGGCCAAATCTACACAAACATAGAGGGATGGTTGCAGAAATAGTAGTCCACCCATATCTGCAGCCTTGGGAGAACTGCTGTAGCTTCCAGTGGAGAGACTGGGGATCCAGAACTCTGGTGGGGAATGGCGTGGAGTTGCACGTCTGTTATCTTGTAATTTTGTAGATCAATATTAAATCATTCATTAAAAAGGGTGGCAATAAGAATAAATTAAAATAGATAAATCAGTAAAAGAAATTAATCAAAGAAACACTGTTTCCTCAGCATCTTAGTGCTTGACACCTAAGAGGCACTGAGTTTAGCTGTGTTGCATGTTGGGGAGATGACCAGAGGGCTCTGAATTCCAACTCCATCAGGACCCGGCGAGAGAAGAGGAAACAAGGAAGGACACCCAGGAGTAGTGACAGGTGTGGCTGGGACTTAGGAAAGAAAGCGGGACCACTGGAAAAAAATTGGCAAGTACATAGAAAATATAGACAGGTAGTTCTAGAAATAAGTCAACCCCTATGTGGGACCTGGGCAGAACTGCTGCAGTCCCCAGCAGAGGGAATAAGGACACAGACGTCTGGCAGTGGGACCAGTGTGGAAGTGCGCCCTATAATCTGATAATGTTCTAAATCAATATTATTCACTAGTAAAAAAAAAAAAAAAAGGGGGGGGGTAGCAGGTGTGGGGAACTGTGGGGCTGAGGTTGAGCATGGTGCGGAGGCCTGTGAAAAAAAACGGGAGTCTGGAGGTACAGTCACCCGTCAGTCTCCCCCACCCGGGGCCGAGGGGGGGCCTCGGCCTCCAGGATTTTGTCCCTGTCAGACTCCCCCACCCCACAAGGGTTCCATATTCTCTAGCAATAGTTCACTTCCTTGTTCCCAAACCAGTTGGTCCGCTTACTCTTACTAGAAGCCCCCTCACCACTTCCCTGTCTCCCATTCCTTTTGACCGTATATGGCCCAATTCCTCCTGCCCACACAAAGACCCCCCCCCCCATGTGCCTGAGGATAATCTCACCTCCTCATTCCCAAACCAGCCAGACCACCCACCTAAGGATTACTGGAAGAACCCCCACCCTTGCCCAACCTCTTGGTGCTTTAGCCTTATAAGGTAAAACAAAACTGCTTCCTCCTACTGCCCTTTGCATCCCCTTCCACCCTTTAAAAACTCTATTCTGATGGGAGTTGGGCGGTAGCACAGGTTAAGCGCACGTGGCGCAAAGCACAAGGACCAGTGTAAGGATCCTGGTTCGAGCCCCCAGCTCCCTACCTGTAGGGGAGTCGCTTCCCAGGCAGTGAAGCAGGTCTGCTGGTATCTGTCTTTCTCTCCCCCTCTCTGTCTTCCCCTCCTCTCTCCATTTCTCTCTGTCCCATCCAACAACAACAACATCAATAACAACAACAATGAAAAGCAACAAGGGCAACAACAAGGGAAAATAAATAAATATAAAGAAATTAACAACAACAACAAAACTCTGTTCTGCTGCCATAGCCCCCTGGGGTGATCTTTGGTCTGTCTGACAAGCCCCCATGAGAACCCAGCAAGCAGGCAGTGGCACACCTGGTTAAGTGCTCACATTACAGTGCACAAGGACCCGAGTTCAAGCCCCTTCTCCCCCACCTGCAGGGGGAAAGCTTCACAAGTGGTGAAGCATGGCTACAGGTGTCTGTCTGTCTCTCTCCCCCTCTATCTCTCCCTCTCCCCTCTCAATGTCTCTCTGTCTCTATCCAATAATAAATACATAAATAACTGTTTAAAAAAAAAAAGAAAAAGAAAAAAAGGGGGGGCAGTTTTTGTTGTGAACGTTCCAGACCTGAACTGATTCTGAGCTCTGGTCTCTGGTCCCAGTGAATGAGGGAGTGGGGAGCAGCACAGGCAATAATACAGCTTTCCCCCAGCCCCCACAGGGGCCCTGGGACCCTGAGACATATGGGGGGCTCTCTGGCCTGCCCCCTGACCTCTTCAGTGACCAGCAAGCAGCCCTGGCTGTGAGCCCCTGGAGTGTCCCAGACCCTCGGCTCACCTGTAGACCTGCATGCTGGCTGGCGCTGGCTGCTTCTCACTCTGTTTCCTGAGAGATGCCGTGGGTGAGAGGGTCAGGGGTGAGGCTGCAGCCAGGCTGCTCCTCCTGCCCAGTGCCTCCTCCCAAGCTGGGAGCCCTGGGAGCCCTGCCCGGCCTCACCTCTTCTTCAGGAAAAACAGCAGCAGACCCACCAGCAGGAGCAAGAGGAGGACACCCACGATGGACCCAGCAATGACCCCTGAGGAGGGAGTGGGGTGACAAGAGCCGTTCTGGCCTCCAGGGTGCCTTCCCTCCTGTCTCTGTCCACTCTCAGGCTCTGAGCATAGGGCCCATGAGGTAAGTGGAATGTCAGATTGGGGACAGAGCCCACCTACCACCCAACCCCACTCTGCTCTCTCAGATGGGGGGGGGGGGAGGGCTGGCCCTGGGGCATCAGGGACTTTCCCTGATGCGTGTCCTCAGGGAGCCTCCCTTTCCTTGGCCCGGAAGTCCTCAGGGGCAACAGTCCCCCAGGTGACATCAGGTGGTGTCTGGAGACACTCAGTGGATTCTGTTTCTGTTTCTTTTTCCTTTTCTCTAGAATCCTGCTCAGTTTTTGGCTTATGGTAGTGCAAGGGATTGAACCTGGAATGTTAGAGCCTCCGGCATGAGAGTCTCTTTGCACAACCATTAAGCTATCTCTTCCACCTGTGAATTTACAGTCACCATGCTAATGAACTGTGAAAAGAAAAAGATTTACTTTTAACTAATTCCTTTTTTTATTTTAAAACTAATTTATTTTCTATTGAATAGAGACAGAAATTGAGAGGGAAGGTGGAGACAGAGAGAGAGACATCTGCAACTCTGCTTCACCATTGCAAAGCACACACGCACACACCCCCACCCACTGCAGGTGGGTGTCAGGGGCTTGAACCAGGGTCCTTGCATGTGGTAGCATATGTGATTGACTAGGCACACCACTGCCTGGTCCCAAAAGACTTATTGATTAATTTATCATGAGAGAGTCCAGAACACAGCTCAGATCTGGCGTAAGGTGGTACCAGGGATTGAACCCAGAGTCTCTGGGGCCTCAGGCCTTGCATGTCCTGTGCTCTGACACTGTCAGTTCTGGCTTTCACAGACGGGCTCTGTGCAGCCCGGCTCTGTCCCCCGGGGCCCTGCTCACCTGCGCTGTCCGTGTGGCAGGTCACGGGGGCAGAAAGGGCTGCCAGGCCATCCCAGAAGGTGGTGACAGTGGCAGGGTAGGACCGAGCCGGCTGCAGGCCCCACATGATCGCGGACATGGCGGCTGAAGCGTCTGTCCGGCAGGAGGACCCATCCCAGGAGCTCTGTTGCCCGCCCACCTCCAGCCTGAAGGCCTCGGAGCCTCCCAGGGGGCAAGGCCAGGTCAGGACCACCCCGTAGCCCCCCGAGGTGCTGGTGCAGGAGGTGATGATGACAGGCACTGGGGCTGGGAGGGCACAAGAGGAGTCAGGAGGGGACAAGGTGGCTCCCCCCACCACCCGCTGGTGCTGCTCTCTGAGAGAACCCCGTCCTTTCCTCCCAAACCGGGACACCTCTCACCCCTCATGCTCCATCACTTCCCAGATGGACACAGCAGGAGCTGTCAAATGACAGCTCCCATGAGTCCTTGGACCCCCATAACATGGCATCTTAGGAAGCATGGCTCTGTAGTTTCAATGGACATGGAGTCCATGCCGCTCTCCTCAACACTCCCCTACCCCCCGGCTAAAAGGGGTGGGTGCCCGCTCACCTGTGGATGCCCAGAGCTGCTGGCTGGAGCTGGCTACCTCGTTGACCTCTGCCCACACGCTGAAGTTGTACAGGGTCCCGGGCGTGAGGGCCCCCACCCTGTATGATGTCCCCTTGGTCTGAGCCTGGGATTCCTGTCCCCCAGGGCCCCACCGCAGCTGGTAGGTGTAGTCCCCAGAGCGGGGGTCTGAGGGTGCCTCCCACCACAGGGTGACCGAGTCATTGGTCTGCGTTTCATTCTTCAGACTCAGGACGGCGTTGGGAGCTGAGAGGTGAGGTCAGGGTGTAAGGGTGTGTCCTCCAGGACCTTTTACCTAAGCCAGACCCCCTGGCCCTCCAGAAGGTTCAGGGAATCCCCCAGGAGTGGGGATGGTGCGGGAGGGTACAGGATAGAGACCAGGTGGGACCGGGATTCACGACCCTTCTGTAACTTGACCCTGTCTACATGGCCTTCCCATTTCAATTCAGGAACCGCCCCCCCCCCCCCCCCCCCCCGGCCAAGTTCAGGACAGAGCTGCTGGAATCATAGCTGTGAGCTCAGAGGCTCACAGACAGACTTGTGGGTACCCTCAGGTGACCTGGCTCCTGGGTGAGCGTGGCTCCTCCCCTGCTGGGATCCATGGGCTGGGGGCCCAGAGGCAGGGGGCAGGGGACAGCTGGCCACCAGGACAGGCTGTGAACAGCAGACCAGCTGGTGACCTTGTTGTGTCTGGGAGGGGGTGCTGCTGGGTGTCCAGAACTCCTGTCCACACAGGAAGTCCCACAGATAGTGACTGCTAGCTGCTGAGGACAGACACCTACAGATTCCAGGACAATGTGGCAGGATACTGTCACTGAGCACAGGAATGCCCAGGGAGCCCCAAAGTCCCTCCAGAGAAAGTTCTGGAAGACCAGTGCCCAAGAAAGCCCACCACCTGTGGACTCAGGGAGCCCTGGGGGGGGGTGCACTAGGCTGAGAACAGGTGTCTGGGCAAAGGTAAGCCGAGGCTGCACTTCAGCCCTTCCTAGTTGCACACAGACAAAGCAGACTAGAAGCCTCTCACCTGTGGAGATGTTCAGGGGCTGCCAGGATCCCCGGACACCGTTCTGTTCAGCACAGACGGAGAAGAGGTACAGAGTCCCGGGGTCCAGCCGCTCCACAATGTAAGTGGTCTGTGCTGTGCTCCTGCTCTCCGGGTTCCCGCCCGCTGCCGTCCACTGCACCCAGTAGGTGTAGTTCCCCTGGTCCTCGGGGGCCGCCCAGCTCAGGGTGATGGAGCTGGTGGTCTGAGTGTCCACCTTCAGGCTCCTGACGGGGCTGGGGGCTGAGAGTCAGGAAGAAGGACCCAGCGTCAGAGGGAGAGACCGGGGCTTAGTCAGTGGGCAGCTTCAGTCCCCAGGGTTCCCAGGTGACATCAGGAGTGTGTGGACCAGAGCTTCTCACAGGGTCCTGAGCACGGGCCCATGGCATCTGGCTACACTGCAGGTCTACACAGCCGGGGGGCCTGAGCTGCCCCAGTCTCGGGGAGGGGCTCCCCACCTGAGAGCACGCCCCAGCAGGCAGCCTCTAGACCAGCTCTCCTGGAGCCTTCTGCCCCACAGCGATGGCACCGCCAGGCTGGCCAGGAGCGCCAGAAGCTGCAGAGGGAGACCGAAGCCTCAGTCCAGTCTCTGAGCACGTGACGCAGAGGGGACTTGGCATTTCGTGGCCTTCAGCCAGTCACGGAGGCGGCTGAGGTTGCTCAGTGTCAGTCAGAAGCTGCCAGCTGAGCCCCAAGTTGGACCCCAGTGCTGTGTGGACACAGAGGTGCAGGGGGTTGGCAGTGGGGGGCAGGGGGGCTGCCACTGCTTCTCACAAGTTCCTTGAGGAAAGATGCCATTGTTTAGCAAGATCAAAACCAATGGCCTGAGGTGAAGAGTGTTGTTTCTGGCCATGAATCTAGAGAGGGGACTGGCCAGCTGATGGAGCTGAGCCTCAGCTTCACTGGGACCAGAAGAGCCAGAGGGTCAGAGAGTGCCTGGCTAGCTTCACGGGCAGGAGAGAGATGACCAGGAACTCAGGGCTGAGCGGGAACACAGTACAATTCTGCCTTTATTGATCTGCCTTTATACCTTCTGAGACGGAAGTGGCAGGTCGGAAAAAGGAAATACGGAAATACATAGGAGAGTGGGTGGAGAGAGCAAGCTTCCATCTAACCAGTAGGGATTAAACCAATGCCCTGCAGGCAGGGCGGGTCTCAGGTAAAGCAGTGATTATGTAAATAGACCACAGTATCAAGCAATGCAAGGGAACCTGGTGTGAGGACCAATGCGGATAGAAACAGAAGGGGTCTTAGAAGGAGAATTAGCCAAAGGAGAAATGATGACCAACAAGAGAGCCCCTCCCACAGGCTCTGCTCTCCCAGTAGCTCTGGCCTGAGAGCCCAGGACTGGTCCCCCCAGGGCAGGGAGGGGCCATGGGGCATCTCCCTGTGGGCTCTGTCAACTGGTCACGTGTGCCCACCCTCCCCATAGCAGGAGCCGCAGAGGACACTCACCTGTGGAAAAGGTGTCATTCACCCTGTCTCCAGAGACCCCGTTCTTCTCTGGCCACACGAAGAACACATAGGAGGAGGCCGCGGCTAGTCCCCCCACCAGACAGCTGGGGTCTGCTGTACTTGTGTTCTCGCTGCTGCCACCAGCTCCCGTCCACTGGACCCAGTAGGTGTAGCCCTGGGGGTCTGTGTCCTCGGGGGGCTCCCAGCTCAGGGTGATGGAGCTGTTGGTCTGGCCGTCTGCCCTCAGGTTCCTGATGGGGTTGGGTGCTGAGAATTGGGAAGGAGGACCCGGGGTCAGAGGCCAGAGGTCAGGAGACAGTCAGTGGCACTTTCAGTCTCAGAGTTCCCTCTTGCCCCCCACCCACTGGTCCTCCTAGATGTCTGGGTCCACCTCAGCCTCTCGCTCCCCTGAGCCTATGCCCACAGGCTCTGGCTGCAGGGGAGGCGGGGAGGGGGAGGGGGCTCTGACTGGCAGGGGGGTGGGATCTAGGCCCCAGTGTCTCCCTCAGGTCTGGGTGGCTGGGCTCCCCATCTGGGAGGTCCAGTGGGCAAGGAGGGTCTCCACACAGAGCGCCTGGGCCTTCACCACAGCTCTGTGATAAACCTCCCAGAGGTGGTGTAAACTGGTCCCTTTCTCTGGGGGCCGGGAGCCAGCTAACAGGGTGAGGTGCAGACTCTATAACCTTGAGGACCTGGGTTCAAGCCCCTGGCGACACACAGGCTCTGCTCTCCCAGTAGCTCTGGCCTGAGAGCCCAGGAC
This sequence comes from Erinaceus europaeus, assembly GCF_950295315.1. Lineage (NCBI taxonomy): Eukaryota > Metazoa > Chordata > Mammalia > Eulipotyphla > Erinaceidae > Erinaceus > Erinaceus europaeus. Next base: position 6,483,850 of record NC_080163.1, read on the forward strand.
TGGTCCCCCCAGGGCAGGGAGGGGCCATGGGGCATCTCCCTGTGGGCTTTGTCAACTGGTCATGTGTGCCCACCCTCCCCATAGCAGGAGCCGCAGAGGACACTCACCTGTGGAAAAGGTGTCATTCACCCTGTCTCCAGAGACCCCGTTCTTCTCTGGCCACACGAAGAACACATAGGAGGAGGCCGCGGCTAGTCCCCCCACCAGACAGCTGGGGTCTGCTGTGCTTGTATTCTCGCTGCTGCCACCAGCTCCCGTCCACTGGACCCAGTAGATGTAGCCCTGGGGGTCTGTGTCCTCGGGGGGCTCCCAGCTCAGGGTGATGGAGCTGTTGGTCTGGCCGTCTGCCCTCAGGTTCCTGATGGGGCTGGGTGCTGAGAATTGGGAAGGAGGACCCGGGGTCAGAGGCCAGAGGTCAGGAGACAGTCAGTGGCACTTTCAGTCTCAGAGTTCCCTCTTGCCCTCACCCACTGGTCCTCCTAGATGTCTGGGTCCACCTCAGCCTCTCGCTCCCCTGAGCCTATGCCCACAGGCTCTGGCTGCAGGGGAGGCAGGGAGGGGGAGGGGGCTCTGACTGGCTGGGGGGTGGGATCTAGGCCCCAGTGTCTCCCTCAGGTCTGGGTGGCTGGGCTCCCCATCTGGGAGGTCCAGTGGGCAAGGAGGGTCTCCACACAGAGCGCCTGGGCCTTCACTACAACTCTGTGATAAACCTCCCAGAGGTGGTGTAAACTGGTCCCTTTCTTTTTTCTTGCTGTTCTTATTTTTTTATTTTTTAATATTTATTTATTTATTTATTTTCCTTTTTGTTGCCCTTGTTTTTTTTTATTGTTGTTGCAGTTATTGTTATCATCATTGTTGGATAGGACAGAGAGAAATGGAGAGAGGAGGGGAAAACAGAGAGGGGGAGAGAAAGACAGACACCAGCAGACCTGCTTCACCGCCTGTGAAGTGACTCCCCTGCAGGTGGGGAACCGGGGGCTCGAACTAGGATCCTTACATTGGTCCTTGCGCTTGGCGCCACGTGCACTTAACCCGCTGCGCTACCACCAGACTCCCAAACTAGTCCCTTTCTCTGGGGGCCGAGAGCCAACTAACATGGTGAGGTGCAGACTTTACAATGCTGAGGACCTAGCTTCAAGCCCCTGGCGACACACAGGACCATCATGCACAGGGGAAACTTCACTAGCAGTGAGCCTGGAGCCAGACCTTGGTGTCTCTCTCCTCTGTCTGTTTCTGTCTCTCTGATAATGAAATAAAACACTGAGTTCACCAGGACTAGTGGCATTGTCAAGGCCTGCTGGCCAGAAAAAAAATCTCACTGGTCTTTAAAACTATTCACCGATCCCGTGTCAGGAAGTTAACATGCACATGAATTGTGCGGTTTTGTTTTTTTTTGAACTGGACCTTGCAAAAGTGCATTTTCACCAGTCCAGGCCGACTGACTTCATTCTGCTAGAGACACCCCAGCACTGGAGGGAGGCCTGGCACTCTGGCTTCACCCGCATGGCAGATCTCGCCTCCTGCTCGCTGAGCAATGTTGTGTTCCTGCTGGAGTGGGCACTGAACTCGGGCCTAGGACCCCCTGGCACCTGTCCCTGCTTCCCAGTAGAGTTTAACCGGCACTTCTGTGGCAGCCTGGGGTGTGCCGGGGGACTTGGAGCCCTCCAAGCTTGAGTCCCCGGGTTTGATCTAGCTCTGTGAGTGCAGAAGCTGAGCACAGGAGAGGTGTGCTCTGGCCAGCTGCTGACACATGAAGCAGGCTTTAAAAAAGTGCAACCTGGGCTGGGGAGACAGCACAAGGTTCTGCACACAACCTTCCTGCCTGAGACTGTGAGCTCCCAGGTTCAATCCCCAGCATCACCACAGGCCAGACTGAGCAGGGACATGGTAAAATAAAACTAACAGACAAGTACTTGTGTGGCTCCCGTAGTGTCCTTGGACTGGAGAGCCTGACCTGAGCTCGTGTTGGCTCTCTGCACTGTCTCCACCTTGCTCTAAAAAAAAAAAAAAAGGACAAGAGTGAGGCCAGGAGACAACTCAGTGATCAGAGTGTATGCCTTGCCACGTGTGAGGCTCTAGGATGACCCTGTCAGCACATGGGAGCTTCGTGAAAGGTCTCTCTCTCTCCCTCTCTCCTTCTCTCACCTTCTTTTTTCTTTTAAAAGTATCTTTAGGATGATAAATGACATAGTGGGGGTTGTATTGTTAAATGGGAAACTAGGGAATGTTATGCATGTACAAACTATTGTATTTACTGTTGAATGTAAAACATTAATTCCCCAATAAAGAAAAAAAGTTAATAAAAAAAGAAAGACAGCAAAGAAAAATAAATAAATAATAAAAGTATCTTTATTTATTTATTGGATAGAGTTGGCCAGAAATCAAGAGGGAAGGGGGTGATAGAGGGAGAGAGACAGAGAGACACCTGCAACACTGCCTCACCACTGGCAAAGCTTCCCCCTACAGGTGGGGACCGTGAGCTTGAACCTAGGTCCTTGTGCATGGGGAAATGTGCCCAACCAGGTGTGCCATTGTTGGTCTGCTTCTAATTCTGCTTCTAAGACCCCTTCTGTTTTGACCATCACATTAGGTTCGCTTGCATTGCTTAACACTGTGGTCTATTTACATAATCATTGTTTTGTTTGAGACCCACACTGGTTTAACCCCCACTGGTTTGCACTCTTTTTCCTTCTCCCCACCCCTACCCTACATACTTCCTCTTCCTGACACTTCCGCCTCAGGAGATATATAGGACAGGATTTTCTAATGAAGAGAGATCTGATTGATTGCACTGCATCCCCGCTCATCAATAAAAATTGAACTGCGGGGGGTCGGGCGGTGGTGCAGTGGGTTAAGCGCATGTGGCGCAAAGCGCAAAGACCAGCGTAGGGATCCCGGTTCGAGCCCCCAGCTCCCCACCTGCAGGGGGGTCGCTTCACAGGCAGTGAAGCAGGTCTGCAGGTGTCTATCTTTCTCTCCCCCACTCTATCTTCCCCTCCTCTCTCCATTTCTCTCTGTCCTATCCAACAACAAATAGCGTCAACAAGGGCAATAATAATAACCACAACGAGGCTACAACAACAAGGGCAACAAAAGGGGGAAAAAGTGGCCTCCAGGAGCGGTGGATTCATGGTGCAGGCACCGAGCCCAGCAATAACCCTGGAGGAAAAAATAATTGAACTGCGTTCCCAGCTCAGCCATGAGTCCCTGATCATCTCTCTATGTCTCTCCTGCCCGTGAAGCTAGCCCAGCACGCCACCACCCAGTCCCCTTTTCTCTCACTTTCTCTCCTCTATCTCTTCCTCTTTCTCTCCTTTCCTCTGTGCATCCCTCCCTCCCTCTCCCCTCCTCTGTGGATCTACAGGGATGCAGAGGCCACATAGGCTCCTAAGCTGAATATGGGCTGCGAATCAGATCAAATCAGTGGGGTTTACAGTCAACAATATTCATACACCTTTCCCATATTAGGGAGCTACTCTCCTCCCTGATCCAACTTTCTGGTCCTTTTCCAGTCATGACATCAACTCCCCAGACAATAACTTAGATCCACCTGCATATCAGATGTCAGGCTCAGGAAAAAAAAAGAAACTAATATAGTCACAGGCTCTTTGGAATATAACTAAAATAGGACTACTGACTATCTACAAAAGGGAGGCCCCCCAACTCTTCATATAAACTTTTCCTGCCTTTAGGTTCATGATTAGTCAACATTTAAAAAAATATTTATTTATTTATTTATTTATTCCCTTTTGTTGCCCTTGTTTTATTGTTGTAGTTGTTATTGATGTCGTTATTGTTGGATAAGACAGAGAGAAATGGAAAGAGGAGGGGAAGACAGAGGGGGAGAGAAAGACAGACACCTGCAGACCTGCTTCACCGCCTGTGAAGTGACTCCTCTGCAGGTGGGGAGCCGGGGGCTCGAGCCGGGATCCTTGCGCCCTCCCGTTCCTTGCACTTGGCACCACCTGCGCTTAACCCACTGCATTACCGCCCGACTCCCTAGTCAATAATTTTTTTTTTGGCTCTATATGTTAACTCTTTTTTCAGCTACCAGGTTCCAGATGCTAACATGATGCCAACTGGACTTCCCTGGTCAGGCAACCCCACTAATTTGTCCTGGAGCCCAACTTTGCCAGAACTCCACCCCACTAGGGAAAGAGACAGGCAGGCTGGGAGTATGGATCGACCTGTCAACACCCATGTTCAGCAGGGAAGCAATTACAGGAGTCAGACCTTCCACCTTCTGCATCCCACAATGACCCTGGGTCCATGCTCCCAGAGGAATAGAGAATGGGAAAGCTACCAGGGGAGGGGATGGGATATGGAGCTCTGGGGGTGGGAATTGTGTGGAGTTGTACCCCTTTTATTCTATGCTTTTGTCAGTGTTTCTTTTTTATAAATAAAAACTAAAGAAAAGAAAAGAAAAAAGAATAAGAAATCTGGGGAGTCAGGTGGTAGCACAGAGGGTTAAATGCACATGGCACTAAGTGCAAGAACCAGCGAAAGGATCCCAGTTCAAATCCCTGGCTCCCCACCTAGGGGAGTCGCTTCACAGGCGGTGAAGCAGGTCTGCAGGTGTCTTTCTCTCCCCCTCCGTGTCTTCCCTCCTCTCTCCATTTCTCTCTGTCCTATCTAAGAATGATGATATCAAAAACAACAACAATAACAACTATAATAACTATAAAAACCAACAATGGCAACAAAAAGGAAATATATATATATAACAAGGGCAACAAAAGGGAATATATATATATATATATATATATATATATATATATATATATATATATAATCTGAGCTGAGCCCTGGAGACCAATGGCTGTAGCTTGTGCAAGGCACTCAGTCATCATCAGAATCGTCATCATCATCATCATCATCATCATCATCACAGACATGACAGAGGCTGCGGACTCACCTGTGGCGGCTGTGAGATTCTCCCTGGAGCTGATGACCCCATTCTTCTCCACCCACACAGACAAGTGACACACAGTCCCGGGGTCCAGCCCCTCCACAATGTAAGTGGTCTGTGCTGTGCTCCTGCTTTCTGGGTTCCCGCCCGCTGCCGTCCACTGCACCCAGTAGGTGTAGTTCCCCTGGTCCTCGGGGGCCGCCCAGCTCAGGGTGATGGAGCTGGTGGTCTGAGTGTCCACCTTCAGGCTCCTGACGGGGCTGGGGGCTGAGAGTCAGGAAGAAGGACCCAGCGTCAGAGGGAGAGACCGGGGCTCAGTCAGTGGGCAGCTTCAGTCCCCAGGGTTCCCAGGTGACATCAGGAGTGTGTGGACCAGAGCTTCTCACAGGGTCCTGAGCACGGGCCCATGGCATCTGGCTACACTGCAGGTCTACACAGCCGGGGGGGGGGGGGGGCGAGGCCTGAGCTGCCCCAGTTCTCAGGGAGCCTAGCTCTGAGGACACACAGTGTCTGCACACAGGATCCGACTCTCCCAGAGCCCAGCCACGTGACATTCAGGCCTGGCTGACAAGGAGAGACGCCGCCTGGTGCTATGGCCCAGGGAGTTCTCCCTCAGCCCGGCTCAGAGCAGGACCCATGCTCCACCCTGGGGCCAGGCTGGCTCTGTTCTCCCAGAAGTTCTGGCCCAGTGGCCCAGGACAGGCCCCACTGTGTGAGGAGAGAAGCACTTCCTGTGGGCTCTGTCAGCTGCCAGCCCCCTGTTGCATCCAGAGGGAACAAGCCAAGAAGTGGATGAGGAGATGCTCACCTGTAGAAGCTGTGAGCTTCACCCTGTCTCCAGAGACCCCGTTCTTCTCTGGCCACACGAAGAACACATAGGAGGAGGCCGCGGCTAGTCCCCCCACCAGACAGCTGGGGTCTGCTGTGCTTGTGTTCTCGCTGCTGCCACCCGCTCCCGTCCACTGGACCCAGTAGGTGTAGCCCTGGGGGTCTGTGTCCTCGGGGGGCTCCCAGCTCAGGGTGATGGAGCTGTTGGTCTGGCCGTCTGCCCTCAGGTTCCTGATGGGGCTGGGTGCTGAGAATTGGGAAGGAGGACCCGGGGTCAGAGGCCAGAGGTCAGGAGACAGTCAGTGGCACTTTCAGTCTCAGAGTTCCCTCTTGCCCTCACCCACTGGTCCTCCTAGATGTCTGGGTCCACCTCAGCCTCTCGCTCCCCTGAGCCTATGCCCACAGGCTCTGGCTGCAGGGGAGGCAGGGAGGGGGAGGGGGCTCTGACTGGCTGGGGGGTGGGATCTAGGCCCCAGTGTCTCCCTCAGGTCTGGGTGGCTGGGCTCCCCATCTGGGAGGTCCAGTGGGCAAGGAGGGTCTCCACACAGAGCGCCTGGGCCTTCACCACAGCTCTGTGATAAACCTCCCAGAGGTGGCGTAAACTGGTCCCTTTCTCTGGGGGCCGGGAGCCAGCTAACAGGGTGAGGTGCAGACTCTATAACCTTGAGGACCTGGGTTCAAGCCCCTGGCAACACACAGGCTCTGCTCTCCCAGTAGCTCTGGCCTGAGAGCCCAGGACTGGTCCCCCCAGGGCAGGGAGGGGCCATGGGGCATCTCCCTGTGGGCTCTGTCAACTGGTCATGTGTGCCCACCCTCCCCGTAGCAGGAGCCGCAGAGGACACTCACCTGTGGAAAAGGTGTCATTCACCCTGTCTCCAGAGACCCCGTTCTTCTCTGGCCACACGAAGAACACATAGGAGGAGGCCGCGGCTAGTCCCCCCACCAGACAGCTGGGGTCTGCTGTGCTTGTGTTCTCGCTGCTGCCACCCGCTCCCGTCCACTGGACCCAGTAGGTGTAGCCCTGGGGGTCTGTGTCCTCGGGGGGCTCCCAGCTCAGGGTGATGGAGCTGTTGGTCTGGCCGTCTGCCCTCAGGTTCCTGATGGGGCTGGGTGCTGAGAATTGGGAAGGAGGACCCGGGGTCAGAGGCCAGAGGTCAGGAGACAGTCAGTGGCACTTTCAGTCTCAGAGTTCCCTCTTGCCCCCACCCACTGGTCCTCCTAGATGTCTGGGTCCACCTCAGCCTCTCGCTCCCCTGAGCCTATGCCCACAGGCTCTAGCTGCAGGGGAGGCAGGGAGGGGGAGGGGGCTCTGACTGGCAGGGGGGTGGGATCTAGGCCCCAGTGTCTCCCTCAGGTCTGGGTGGCTGGGCTCCCCATCTGGGAGGTCCAGTGGGCAAGGAGGGTCTCCACACAGAGCGCCTGGGCCTTCACCACAGCTCTGTGATAAACCTCCCAGAGGTGGCGTAAACTGGTCCCTTTCTCTGGGGGCCGGGAGCCAGCTAACAGGGTGAGGTACAGACTCTATAACCTTGAGGACCTGGGTTCAAGCCCCTGGCGACACACAGGCTCTGCTCTCCCAGTAGCTCTGGCCTGAGAGCCCAGGACTGGTCCCCCCAGGGCAGGGAGGGGCCATGGGGCATCTCCCTGTGGGCTCTGTCAACTGGTCATGTGTGCCCACCCTCCCCGTAGCAGGAGCCGCAGAGGACACTCACCTGTGGAAAAGGTGTCATTCACCCTGTCTCCAGAGACCCCGTTCTTCTCTGGCCACACGAAGAACACATAGGAGGAGGCCGCGGCTAGTCCCCCCACCAGACAGCTGGGGTCTGCTGTGCTTGTGTTCTCGCTGCTGCCACCCGCTCCCGTCCACTGGACCCAGTAGGTGTAGCCCTGGGGGTCTGTGTCCTCGGGGGGCTCCCAGCTCAGGGTGATGGAGCTGTTGGTCTGGCCGTCTGCCCTCAGGTTCCTGATGGGGCTGGGTGCTGAGAATTGGGAAGGAGGACCCGGGGTCAGAGGCCAGAGGTCAGGAGACAGTCAGTGGCACTTTCAGTCTCAGAGTTCCCTCTTGCCCCCACCCACTGGTCCTCCTAGATGTCTGGGTCCACCTCAGCCTCTCGCTCCCCTGAGCCTATGCCCACAGGCTCTAGCTGCAGGGGAGGCAGGGAGGGGGAGGGGGCTCTGACTGGCAGGGGGGTGGGATCTAGGCCCCAGTGTCTCCCTCAGGTCTGGGTGGCTGGGCTCCCCATCTGGGAGGTCCAGTGGGCAAGGAGGGTCTCCACACAGAGCGCCTGGGCCTTCACCACAGCTCTGTGATAAACCTCCCAGAGGTGGCGTAAACTGGTCCCTTTCTCTGGGGGCCGGGAGCCAGCTAACAGGGTGAGGTGCAGACTCTATAACCTTGAGGACCTGGGTTCAAGCCCCTGGCGACACACAGGCTCTGCTCTCCCAGTAGCTCTGGCCTGAGAGCCCAGGACTGGTCCCCCCAGGGCAGGGAGGGGCCATGGGGCATCTCCCTGTGGGCTCTGTCAACTGGTCATGTGTGCCCACCCTCCCCGTAGCAGGAGCCGCAGAGGACACTCACCTGTGGAAAAGGTGCCATTCACCCTGACTCCAGAGACCCCGTTCTTCTCTGGCCACACGAAGAACACATAGGAGGAGGCCGCGGCTAGTCCCCCCACCAGACAGCTGGGGTCTGCTGTGCTTGTGTTCTCGCTGCTGCCACCCGCTCCCGTCCACTGGACCCAGTAGGTGTAGCCCTGGGGGTCTGTGTCCTCGGGGGGCTCCCAGCTCAGGGTGATGGAGCTGTTGGTCTGGCCGTCTGCCCTCAGGTTCCTGATGGGGCTGGGTGCTGAGAATTGGGAAGGAGGACCCGGGGTCAGAGGCCAGAGGTCAGGAGACAGTCAGTGGCACTTTCAGTCTCAGAGTTCCCTCTTGCCCCCACCCACTGGTCCTCCTAGATGTCTGGGTCCACCTCAGCCTCTCGCTCCCCTGAGCCTATGCCCACAGGCTCTAGCTGCAGGGGAGGCAGGGAGGGGGAGGGGGCTCTGACTGGCTGGGGGGTGGGATCTAGGCCCCAGTGTCTCCCTCAGGTCTGGGTGGCTGGGCTCCCCATCTGGGAGGTCCAGTGGGCAAGGAGGGTCTCCACACAGAGCGCCTGGGCCTTCACCACAGCTCTGTGATAAACCTCCCAGAGGTGGCGTAAACTGGTCCCTTTCTCTGGGGGCCGGGAGCCAGCTAACAGGGTGAGGTGCAGACTCTATAACCTTGAGGACCTGGGTTCAAGCCCCTGGCGACACACAGGCTCTGCTCTCCCAGTAGCTCTGGCCTGAGAGCCCAGGACTGGTCCCCCCAGGGCAGGGAGGGGCCATGGGGCATCTCCCTGTGGGCTCTGTCAACTGGTCATGTGTGCCCACCCTCCCCGTAGCAGGAGCCGCAGAGGACACTCACCTGTGGAAAAGGTGTCATTCACCCTGTCTCCAGAGACCCCGTTCTTCTCTGGCCACACGAAGAACACATAGGAGGAGGCCGCGGCTAGTCCCCCCACCAGACAGCTGGGGTCTGCTGTGCTTGTGTTCTCGCTGCTGCCACCCGCTCCCGTCCACTGGACCCAGTAGGTGTAGCCCTGGGGGTCTGTGTCCTCGGGGGGCTCCCAGCTCAGGGTGATGGAGCTGTTGGTCTGGCCGTCTGCCCTCAGGTTCCTGATGGGGTTGGGTGCTGAGAATTGGGAAGGAGGACCCGGGGTCAGAGGCCAGAGGTCAGGAGACAGTCAGTGGCACTTTCAGTCTCAGAGTTTTAGTCTCTTAGGTGCACACATGGCCTGGGGAGACGGCACAGGTTCTGCACACAACCTTCCTGCCTGAGGCTGTGAGTTCCCAGGTTCGATCCCCAGCATCACCACAGGCCAGAGCTGAGCAGAGACGTGGTAAAACAAAGCCAACAGACAAATACTTGTGTGGCTCCCATTGTGTCTGCTGGACCGGAGAGCCTGCCCTGAGCTTGTGTTGGCGCTCTGCACTGTCTCCACCTTCCTCTAAATAAGAGGTGGGAGCTGGGTAGTAAGTAGCGCAGTGGGTTAAGCGCACATAGTGCGAAGCATAAAGACCAGCTCCCGAATCAAGTTTCGAGCCCCCAGTTCCCCCCTGGCAGGGGGGGTCACTTCACAAGCAGTGAAGCAGGTCTGCAGGTGTCTGTCTTTCTCTCCCCCTCTCTGTCTTCCCCTCCTCTCTCCATTTCTCTCTGTCCTATCCAACAACAACAACAATAATGGCAACAATAACAACAACAACAAGGGCAACAAAATGGGAAAATTGGTTTACAGGAGCAATGGATTCATAGTGCAGGCTCGGAGCCTCACAATAACCCTGGAGGCAAAAAAAGAAAATTAAAAAGAGTATATTGAAAAAAAGGGGTGCAATTACAGAAGCCAGACCTCCCACCTTCAGCACCCCTTAAAGATCTTTGGTTCACACCTCCAGAGAGATAAAGAAAAAACAACCTTGGGGGTCAGATGGTGGCACAGCGGACTAAGTACACATGGCGCAAAGTGCAAAGACCGGCCTAAGAATCCCAGTTCAAGGCCTCGCTCCCCATCTGCAGGGGAGTCGTTTCACAGGCGGTGAAGCAGGTCTGCAGGTGTCTATCTTTCTCTCCCCCTCTCTGTCTTCCCCTCCTCTCTCCATTTCTCTCTGTCCTATCCAACAATGACAACATCAATAACAACAATAATAACTACAATAAAACAAGGACAACAAAATGGAAAATAAATAAATATAAAAAAAGAAAGAAAGAAAAAGCGACCTTCCAGTGGAGGGGTCGGGATATGGCACATTGGTGGTGGAAATTTTGTGAATTGTACCCCTCTGAGACCACAATTGTGTTGACCATTATTTAATCACCAATAATTAAAAAAAAGAAGAACTTGAAAAATAAGAAAACACAAAACAGAACTTGGACTGGGTTTGGTGTGTTGCACAAAGTGCAGGACTCGGGCTGGCGGGAGGGTTCAGGTCCTGGAACATGGTGTCAGAGGGTCTACAGGAAGCGGAATTGTTATGTGGAAAACTGAGAAGTGTTACACATGTACAAACTACTGCATTTTCTTTTTGTTATTGTTCTTTATTGCTGACTGTAAGCCATTAATCTCCCCAGTAAAACACACACACACACACACACACACACACACACACACATATATATAAACAGTGGTGGGGAGATGTGGAGACAGCATAGTGATTTATACAAAAACTTGCAGGCCTGAGGCACCAAAGGTCCCAGGTTCAGTTCCCAGTACCACCATAAGCCAGAGCTGAGCAGGGCTCTGCTAGAGAAAAAAGAAAAAGAAAAAAAGACAAACGTGGGGTCAGGAAATAGCTCAGTGGCTAGAGTGCATGTCTCGTCATCCGTCAGGCCCTTGGGTGACCCTGCCAAGAGGGAGCTGCTGTATGCATGTTGTCTTTATGTCTCTGTCTGCCTGTCCCAGCCGCTGAGAATATGGGATAGAGACCCCTGAGCCCACAGGCCGCTGGCTCTCAGTGCTAGTGCTCAGAATCCTGGGAATCAGCAAAGAAAGAACCAAGAGACACCACTGAGCCTGCGGACTCTCACCTGTGGCGGCTGTGAGATTCTCCCTGGAGCTGCTGACTCCATTCTTCTCCACCCACACAGACAAGTGATACAAAGTCCCGGGTTCAAGCCCATCCAGGGTGAAACGGGTCTGTGGTGTGCTTCCGTTCTCTGGGTTCCTGCCCGGTGCCGTCCACTGCACCCAGTAGATGACGTTCCCCTGGTCCTCGAGGGCCGCCCAGCTCAGGGTGATGGAGCTGGGGGTCTGGGTGACCACCTTGATTCTCCTCACAGGATTCGGGGCTGTGGGAAGAGGAGAGGAGATGTCAGCAGGGCACAGGGCATCCTGTTCCCCCACCCCCCAGCTCATGCCCGGAGACCCCTCCTCTCAGTTTGGAAGAAGGACCCGGGGTCAGAGGCCAGAGGTCAGGAGACAGTCAGTGGCACTTTCAGTCTCAGAGTTCCCTCTTGCCCTCACCCACTGGTCCTCCTAGATGTCTGGGTCCACCTCAGCCTCTCGCTCCCCTGAGCCTATGCCCACAGGCTCTGGCTGCAGGGGAGGCAGGGAGGGGGAGGGGGCTCTGACTGGCTGGGGGGTGGGATCTAGGCCCCAGTGTCTCCCTCAGGTCTGGGTGGCTGGGCTCCCCATCTGGGAGGTCCAGTGGGCAAGGAGGATCTCCACACAGAGCGCCTGGGCCTTCACCACAGCTCTGTGATAAACCTCCCAGAGGTGGCGTAAACTGGTCCCTTTCTCTGGGGGCCGGGAGCCAGCTAACAGGGTGAGGTGCAGACTCTATAACCTTGAGGACCTGGGTTCAAGCCCCTGGCGACACACAGGCTCTGCTCTCCCAGTAGCTCTGGCCTGAGAGCCCAGGACTGGTCCCCCCAGGGCAGGGAGGGGCCATGGGGCATCTCCCTGTGGGCTCTGTCAACTGGTCATGTGTGCCCACCCTCCCCGTAGCAGGAGCCGCAGAGGACACTCACCTGTGGAAAAGGTGCCATTCACCCTGACTCCAGAGACCCCGTTCTTCTCTGGCCACACGAAGAACACATAGGAGGAGGCCGCGGCTAGTCCCCCCACCAGACAGCTGGGGTCTGCTGTGCTTGTGTTCTCGCTGCTGCCACCCGCTCCCGTCCACTGGACCCAGTAGGTGTAGCCCTGGGGGTCTGTGTCCTCGGGGGGCTCCCAGCTCAGGGTGATGGAGCTGTTGGTCTGGCCGTCTGCCCTCAGGTTCCTGATGGGGTTGGGTGCTGAGAATTGGGAAGGAGGACCCGGGGTCACAAGGGAGAGATGCTGGGGCAGTCAGGGGCCATGTTCCCATACTGCCTCAGCCCCTGGCTCCTGGAGACACTAAGGAGTAGCCCCTTGTTCCTGCAGTCTGCACTGAGATCCTGGACCCTGACTGTTCCCAGCTCAGAGTCCAGAGCCCCAGGTGTGACCTTTCTGTCCTGACTCATGAGTCCCCAGGATGTGGGAGGCTGTCCCACTCTGAACTCAGTCTGTCTCAAGGGGCCTGAATGCAAAGCCTTCCTTGTGCCCCCACTTCTCAGCTCAAGGCCCTGAGAACCCGCTTCTCACTCCAGTCCTGTGCCTGCTCTCATGGTGCACACCCCCACCCCCGTGTGCATGGACACACACATACACACGCACACTCCTGAGAGTTGATGTGACAGGTGTGGGCGTGACCTCCTCTGGGATCACTCACATTCTGCCCTGGCTGCTGTCCAGCTGCACAGGCCCTGGGGAGAAGCAGAGGGGACAGTCACACTGGGCACAACCAGGTCCCATGGCTCTTCCTGTGCTGGGTCCCTACCCAGTGAGTCAAGCCTCCTCCCTGCAGTGCTCTGACAGGTGTCACTCCTTCCGTGTGTGTGTGTGTGTGTGTGTGTGTGTATGTGTGAGTGAGTGTGTGTGTGTGAGAGTGTACATGAGTGTGTGTGTGTGTGTGTGTGTGAGTGTGTGTGTGTGTGAGTGTGTGTGAGTGTGTGTGTGAGTGTGTGTGTGTGAGTGAGTGTGTGAGTGTGTGTGTGTGTGTGAGTGTGTGTGTGTGAGTGTGTGTGTGTGTGTTAGTGTGTGTGTGAGTGTGTGTGTGTGAGTGTGTGTGTGAGTGTGTGTGTGTGTGTGTGTGTGTGTGAGTGTGTGTGTGTGAGTGTGTGTGTGTGTGAGTGTGTGTGTGAGTGTGTGTGTGAGTGTGAGTGTGTGTGTGTGTGTGTGTGTGTGTGTGAGTGTGAGTGTGTGTGTGTGTGTGTGTGTGTGTGTGTGTGTGGCTGGGGTGGGGCTCAGGACCCAGGTGCTGGAGTTGGCTCCCCTGATAAGGTCCAGATAAATGCAGTGGTTTCACTTTCAGAAAACTACGGCCTTGGGAGAAAAGGACCCAGGACACCCACCGCTGGAATCTGAGGGAAGAAGCTCAGGGCTGAGCTTTGTCCTGGGGGGGGGACAGGCTGGAGGACCCCTGTGTGTGAGGGAAAAGGGTCTGCAGGACCACTGACCTGAGCAGGAAGATCTAGGGGACCCCTATGTCTGAGGGGAGGGGCTAGGAGACCCCTGGACTTGAGGGAAGGGGCTGGGGGACCCTTGTGTCTGAGGAGAGGGGCTGGGGACCCCTGCCTTAAAGTGGAGAGCTGACCCTGCACCCAGTGACCATCCCCGAGCCCTGCCGCCCTCCAGGAAGCACCCCACTCGGACTTCAGCTCCCTTCTCCAGTCACCAGCCCCTACCCCATCAGGTCTCCCTTCTCGGGCCCCACTCGCCCATCCTGGACCTGCACAGGGCCCCTCCCCTGAGCCCCAGGTGTGGGGATCACTCACCAGCAGCAGCAGGCACCCCCAGCCCCCGAGGCCCCCGCTGGCACCCGGCATGTCTGCAGACACAGCCTAGGGACCCAGCCTTCCCCAGCACCTCCGTCCCTCAGTCCCTCCCTGGACTTTACCTCCAGGAGCTTCCTCTTTCCAGGCCCATCACAGAGGCCAGAGGCCAGAGGCCAGGCAGGAGGAGGAGGAAGTGCTGGCTCCTGGGAGGGCCCCGCCCCACCCTGCCCTGTTCCTGGCTCCCCATCTCAGCCCAGGGGCCCCCCACCCCCTCACCTGCCTCTGCCCCCACCTGTGGGTGTCAGGCCTCACTCTCTGCTGGGAGCGCAGCAGCAGAGGGGCTGGGGGAGCTCTGCTCCATGTCGGGACCCTCAGACCCGATCCCCACGCAGGCTGCTGTGGCCTCAGAGCCCAGCCCCTTCCTGCCTGCTCCCACCTGCAGCTCTCACAGGAGCAGCCCAGAGTGCAGAGTCCCAGGTTCAAGACCTCCACCAAACCATGTGTGGGTGGCCTGGCTTCCCTGGGGTGGCCTCTATCTTGGGGACCCCCATGGACCCTCTGCTCCCCATCTATTCAGAGGTGACAGCGGGGTGGGCCAGGGGTGGGGGCAGGGGGAAGGACACAGAGACTGAGCGGAGCTGTCGCTGTGAGCTCCCACCAGACCCGGGATCAAGGGGCTGATGGCTGAGCTCACAGGCTTGGAGAACTTCCTTCTGACAGTCCTCACACCTGCTGCACCCCAGCTCGCCTCTGTACCCCACCATAGTGGAGGTACTTGTCTCAGTTGCCCAGTACTCTTTCCTCTGGTGGGGGCCTCTTGGTGTATCTCCCACCTGTCGCCTCCTCCTTGCCCAGGACCAGAGTAAGGTCTGGGGGCGGGGATGGGAGCTGGGGGCTGGGGGCTGGGGCTGGGGCTAGGGCTGGGAGTTTGTAGCTTGGGGTTGGCGTTGGGAGCTGGAAACTGGGGCTGGGGGCTGGAGCTGGGGCTAGGGGCTGGGCCTGAGAGATGGAAGCAGGGTCTTGTGGCTGGAGGCTGGGGGCTGGGTTGCTGAAGCCGTGAGCCTGGGCTATGGGCTGGGTTGGGGGTTTGGTGCTGGGAGCTGGGAGCTGGGGGCTGGGGGTTTGGGATGGGGTGGGTCTGGGGGGCTGAGGATTGGGGCCTGGGGTTGGGGGCTGGGTGTTGGGGGTGGGGACTGTGGCTGAGTGCTGGAGCAGTGGGAGGGCCTGTGGTTCTTCCCTCAAGGTGACTGTGGGGGGACATCCCTGGCTGTTAGGGGCCCTTACACCCCATCAGCATGGACCAGACCCTCTGAGACCAGAGGAGGGCTGCACGCATCAGGGTCCCATCTACTTCCAAGGAAAGAAATCTCAGGAGTTGGGTGGTAGCTCAGTAGGTTAAGCGGATGGTGAGTGAAGCACAAGGAACCTGGTTCGAGCCCCCGGCTCCCCACCTGCAGGGGAGTCACTTCTCAGGCGGTGAAGCAGGTCTGCAGGTGTCTGTCTTTCTCTCCCCCTCTCTGTCTTCCCCTCCTCTCTCCATTTCTCTCTGTCTTATCCAACAAGGACATTAATAACAACAACAATAATAGGTACAACAACAATTTAAAAAACAAGGGCAACAAAAGGGAAAATAAATTAATTAATTAATTAGTTAATTTAAAAATCTCACAGACGAGGTGCTGAGAGACAGCTCACTGGGTAGGGCGCATGCCTGACCACGTGTGAAGATCGGGTTCAAGCCAGCACCTCATGAGAGCAGTGTGGGACAGGGGAGGCTCAGGTGCTGTGAAGTGTCTGTCTGTCTGTCTGCCTAGCTGTCCGTCTATCTTCTCCCTTCTCTCTCTTTCTCTCTCTACTTCTCTCTATCTTTTCTCACCTCTCTATCTTTCCCCCTCTTCTCTTTGTCTCTCTTTTTTTTTATTGGAGAATTAATGTTTTACATTCAACAGTAAGTACAATAGTTTGTACATGCATAACATCCCCCAGTTTCCCATAGAACAATACAACCCCCACTAGGTCCTCTGAATCCTTCCTGGACCTGTATTCTCCCCACCCACCCACCCCAGAGTCTTTTACTTTGGTGCAATACGCCAATTCCAGTTCAGGTTCTATTTGTGTTTTCTTTTCTGATCTTGTTTTTCAGCTTCGGCCTGAGAGTGAGATCATCCCGTATTCATCCTTCTGTTTCTGACTTATTTCACTCAACATGATTTTTTCAAGGTCCATCCAATTGTCTCTTCTTTTGTGTGTGTCTCTCTCTCTTTAAATTTATTTATTTATTTACTGGATAGACAGCCAGAAATCGAGAGGGGAGGGGGAGATAGGTAGGGAGAGAGACAGAGAGACACCTGCAGCCTTCATGAAGCTTCCCCCCCACACGCAGGTAGGGACCAGGGGTCTTGAACCTGAGTGTTTGAGCACTGTAGCAAGTGCACTCAACCAAAGGTCAAAGCCAAAGGTTCTGCCCACACCTGTAACCACTCCTGTTTCTGGGTGGCACCTCCTCTCTGTCAACAGACCCTGCACTCCCCACCTGTCACTGGCTGAGCAGAGAGAGAGAGAGAGAAGAGAAAGAGGAGAGAGGGAAAGAAAGAGGAGAGAGAGAAAGGGAGAGAGAAAGAGGTAGAGAGTGAGAGAGAGAGAAGGAAAGAGAGAGAGAAGGGGAGGCAGAGAGAAACAGAAAGAAAGAGGGAGAGAGGATGTTGGACAGCAGCTCAGCGGGTTAAGCGCACATCGCACGAAGCGCAAGGACCGGCATAAGGATCCCGGTTCGAGCCCCCGGCTCCCCACCTGCAGGGGAGTCGCTTCCCAGGCGGTGAAGCAGGTCTGCAGGTGTCTGTCTTTCCCTCCCCCCTCTCTGTCTGCCCCTCCTCTCTCCATTTCTCTCCTATCCAACAACGACAACATCAGTAACAACAACAATAATAATTACAACAACAATTAAAAAAAAGCAAGGTGTGGTCCGGGAGGTGGCTCAGTGGCTGGGCACTGGACTCTCAGGCATGAGGTCCTGGGTTTGATCCCCGGCAGCACATGTACCAGAGTAGTGGCTGGCTCTTTCCCTCCTCCTAACTTCCTCATAAACAACAAATAAATTATTTTAAAAAAAATGCAAGGGTGGGAGTCAGGTGGTAGCGCAGCGGGTTAAGTGCACATGGCTCAAAGCGCAAGGACCGGCACAACGATCCCGGTTTGAGCCCCCAGCTCCCCACCAGTAGGGGTAGGGGGGTCACTTCACAAATGGTGAAACAGGTCTTCAGGTGTCTGTCTTTCTCTCCTCCTCTCTATCTTTCCCTCCTTTCTTGATTTCTCTCTGTCCTATCCAACAACGACAGCAATAACAACAATAATAATAACAATGATAAACAACAAGGGCAACAAAAGGGGGAAAAAATAGCCTTCAGGAGCAGTGGACCTGTGGTACAGGCAATGAGCCCCAGTGATAACCCTGAAGGCAAAAAAAAAAAAAAAAAACTTTAAAAAGATTTAAAAAGGGAGTCGGGCTGTAGCGCAGCAGGTTAAGCACACATGGTGCGAAGCCCAAGGACCGGCGTAAGGATCCCAGTTTGAGCCCCCAGCTCCCCACCTGCAGGGGAGTCGCTTCCCAGGCGGTGAAGCAGGTCTGCAGGTGTCTGTCTTTCTCTCCACCTCTCTGTCTTCCCCTCCTCTCTCCATCTCTCTCTGTCCTATCCAACAATGAAGACATCAATAACAACAACAATAATAACTACAACAATTAAAAAAACAACAAGGGTAACAAAAGGGACTAAGTAAATATTTTTTAAAAAGATTAAAGAAACATTTACTTTTATTTATTACTGGTAAAGGCAGAGAAATTGTGAGGGGAGAGGAGCTAGAGAGGGAGAGAGACAGACAGACACCAGCAGCCCAGCTTCACCACTTGTGAAGCTTCCCCCCTGCAGGTGAGGACCGGGGTCTAGAACCGGATCCTTGTGCCCTGTGCCGTGCACTCAAGCAGGTGCGCCCCCACCCCTCCCCCTTAAGCTCTCAAGTTTTATTATGAAACAGAGCAATGACAGGATTCGAGCCGGCATGTTAATATTCACAAGACAGTCAAACCGCGCTGCAGCTTCCCGTATAACCAGAAATGCCCCATTCTGCCTTTCTGTTTTCTCTGCATCACACATGTGCAGTTTTGCCCGGTCTTGTCATCCGGAGAGGACCCCTGGGGCCACTTCCCGACTTCTCTGCGCCTGTCCTGCGGGGTCCACGCGGTGCCCGTCTTGGTCGCCATCTTGACCTTTCTGAAGCATGGCTTGCGGGGCTCCCCTGCTCTGCTGGGGCCTTCTCTGAAGAGGCTTCTTCTACTCTTCCCTCTCCTCGGTTCCTGCATGTTACCGGCGGCGAGACTTAGACGCACTCCAGGGTGGAGGTCACAGGAAGCAGGATGCTGAGGTCAGAGGTGACCGGTGGCCACATGAAAGGACACCCAGGACAGCCGGCAGCACCCCTGAGCCCCCACCCCTACACCCCGGGGCAGATGGAAGAGGCAGAAAGGATTCTTTCCTGGAGCCTTCAGAGGCACCGGGCGGGCAGCCCTGGCCTCTGGCTTCTGGCCTCTGGCCTCTGGCTTCTGGCTTCTGGCCTCTGGCTTCTGGCCTCTGGCTTCTGGCCTCTGGCTTCTGGCCTCTGGCTTCTGGCCTCTGGCCTCGGCACAGCAAGACACAACCTTTCTGTTGCTTTCAGCCTCCAGCGGGCAGCAGGGTCACAGTCGGGGAGCCCCTTGTCCCGTGCGCTGGGGAGCTGCCCCGCCTTCCTGCTCCGCCCACACTGAGAAGGCGTACAAGGTCCTGGGTTCGAGAGCACCTGGCGTGACCCAGCTTCCTGGGTGCAGGCGTGCAGTCACAGACGTCTTCCCTGGAGCTCCAGGGAACCCTCTGGGGGTGATGATGCCGGCTCACTGCTCAGGGGTGTGGATAGAGAAGTGGGGGGCTGCCAAAGCAGGAGAGATGCCCCCCACCCCCTGCAGAAAGGTTCCCCACTGCGTGCATATGTGTGACAGGCTGGGGACACGCCACAGGCCTCAGAGACCCCGTGCCTGAGGCCCTGAGACAGCGCCGTGTGAGCATGTGTGACAGGCTGGGGACACGCCACAGGCCGCAGAGACCCCGTGCCTGAGGCCCTGAGACAGCGCCGTGTGAGCATGTGTGACAGGCTGGGGACACCCCACAGGCTGCAGAGACCGCGTGCCTGAGGCCCCTGAAAGCGCCCTCAGTTAGAGCTGAGCAGGTCTCTGTCTGAGACTCCACTCTGGTTCCCTGCATTTCGCCTGGACGTGTAGCCACCGGATTCCAGGGCAGGCCTCTGTTTTCCTTCCCGAGGCGCCATTGCTCTGTCTGTCTGCCTTCATATCTGCCCCCCACCGCCCTGTGGGCAGAGCCCCACCTCTGCATGCCTTGCCCACCTGTGTCTGCGAATGTGTGAGTGTGAGTGTGTGTGTGTCTGAGTGTGTGTGTGTTTAACCCATGTGCAGCCCTGCGTGGGCCCCACCACAGTCACAATGTAGAGGAGGCAGTACAGCAGAAGCACACAGGACTCAGATGTCAGAGGTCCCAGGTTCAAGCCCTGGCACTACCATGTGCCAAAGCTGCTCCATGCTCTGGTTAAAAGAACAAAAAAAAAAAAAAAAGAATCTACACTTCAATGCTCTTTTTTTGTTGTTGTTGTTGTTGTTAATTTTATTTTTGAGAGAGATACAGAGTTAGAGCCACACACAGAAACACCAGAGGCCTGCTCAGCTCTGGCTTATGGTGGTGTGGGGGATTGAACCTGGGACTTGGGAGCCTCAGGCATGAAAGTCTGTTTGCATAACCATTATGCTGTCTCCCCTGCCCACTTCAATGCTTTCTAGCTTTGCCCCAAAACCATACAGCACACAGTCATCAAACCTCCTGAATCCAGAACATTCTCAACCCACAGTCAGACGCTGCCCCCACGTGCCGCTGCCCCCCTCCCCCGTCTGTCCCCCAAGGCTCCGCACACCTGGTGCGGCTCCGTTCCCGCTGTGCTGCAGGCTGCGCCCACAAGGTGACAGCACTTCACCCCGTCTTGTTCTGTCACTGTCAGCAGAAAGCTGTCCTTATGTCTCTGTAGAGACAGAAAGTGAGAGACAAGGAGACTGGTTGCCAGGTATAGCCAGCCCTCTGGGGAAAAAACAACCCACATTAGAGACTGGGTGATGGCACAGTGCCTCCTCCTCCGACCCGGGTCCCCTGGTCCCCCCTCCCAAGACTTGCAGGTCCCCCAGGCCCTTCCCCCCTCAGACCCACGGTCCCCCAGGCTCTTCTTCCCTGGATGCATAGCTCCTCCATCCAATCCTCCCCTGTGAAGGGCAGGAAGTGGGTCTGGGACCTGGACTTTATTCCATCCACAAGGACCCCACCTTTCCAAGTGGGTGGGGGGCTCTGTGGACTTCATGAGTGATGAAGCAGGGCTGCAGGTCTCTCTCTGTCTCTCTCCCACTCTATCTCTCCCTCCTCTCTCAGTTTCTCTGTCTCTATCCAATAATAAATAAAAATATTAAACACACACACACACACACACACACACACACACACACACACACACACACACGGGTGCCTCTGACTCCCTGCCAGGGACAGTGGCCTCACACCCAAGAGCCAGGCACCCTCCCCAGCCCCTGCGTTACTTCCAGATCCAGGAGCCCACAGCGAGAATGGCGATTTAATAAATTATGAGCAGAAGAAAGAACCTGTACAGGCACCAGGGCGCAGGGCCCTCACATCCCGCAAGACTGACTGGCTTCCTGGCGTCAGGGGGCAGAATCCCGTGGCGGCCCTCGCTTCCTGGGGAGCCAGGACCCCGCGCCCCAGGCCCTCAAGGTGGAGTGTTAGTGGGGGGGGGTGAGAAGGATTACAAGACAGAGGCCTGGGGTGGGGTCAGAAATGCCTGACCCTCCTGTACTGTGACTCGGCCCTTTCTATACGGCCTCCCACCTCTGTCTGAGGATGGACCACTGCAGTTCAGGACCTGCAATTTCCACACGGAGCTGAGGAGCTGAGGGAATTACAGCTGTGAGCTCAGAGACTCACAGACACAGACTTATGGTCCAGCCTAGGGTGACCTGGCTTCTGGGTGAGCGTGACTCCTCTTCCCTACTGGGTGTGCAGGGTTTGTGGGGCTCAGGGGGCCGCTAGCCACAGGACCACCCGGTCTACTGCCCACTGCACCCAGGAGGTGAAGTAGTTCTCATGGTCATGGGGGCAGCCCAGAGCAGGGTGATGGTCTCAGCTCAATGTCCGCACACAAGGACCTGACTCTCCCAGAGCCCAGCCATCATGACTTCCTGTGTCCTCAAGGGGGTCCTAGTACAGGGAGACGGAAGGGGGGTCTGTTGTCTGCCCTCGGTCCCTGTGCCGGTTGGACTGGAGAGCCTGCCCTGAGCTCGTGTTGGCTCTCTGCACTGTCTCCACCTTCCTCTAAAAAAAAAAGGACAAGAATGAGGCCAGGAGACAGCTCAGTGATCAGAGTGCATGCCTTGCCATGTGTGAGGCTCTGGAGTGACCCTGCCAGCACACGGGAGCTTCGTGAAAGGTATCTCTCTCCTCTCTCGCTCCTTCTCTCACTTTCTTTTTTTCTTTTTAAAGTCACTTTATTTGTGGTCCAGGAGGTGACGCAGTGGATAAAGCACTGGACTCTCAAGCATGAGGTCCTGAGTTCAACCCTGGCAGCACATGGACCAGAGCGATGTCTGGTTCTTTCTCTCTCCTCCTATCTTTCTCATGAATCTTTAAAATATATATATATCTTCATTTATTTATTGGATAGAGATGGCCAGAAATCAAGAGGGAAGGGGGTGATAGAGGGAGAGAGACAGAGAGACACCTGCAACACTGCCTCACCACTGGCAAAGCTTCCCCCTACAGGTGGGGACCGTGAGCTTGAACCTAGGTCCTTGTGCATGGGAAAATATGCCCAATCAGGTGTGCCACCACCCAGCCCCCCTTTCTCTCACTTTGTCCTCTCTTCTCTTCTCTCTCTTCTTCTCTCCTTTCCTCCCTCCCTCCCTCTCCCCTTCTCTGTGTATACAGAATAAGAAATCTAAGCCCTGGAGACGAATGGCTGTAACTTGTACAAGGCACTCAGTCATCATCACAATCATCATCCAGCTAAATCATCCACAATCATCCACAGCTAAAGAAACCACCACTCAAACCAAGAGACCCCTCACAAGATGCGAGATCTTTCCATGCCATACATCAGACAAGAGGCTAATAACCAGAGTATATAAAGAATTTGCAAATCTCAACAAGACAACAAATAACCCCATCCAAAAATGTGAAAGGACATGGACAGAATACTCACCACAGAAGAGATCCAAAAGGCCGAGAAACACATGGAAAAATGCTCCAAGTCTCTGATTGTCAGAGAAATGCAAATCAAGACAACAATGAGATACCACTTCACCCCTGTGAGAATGTCACACATCAGAAAAGGTCACAGCAGCAAATGCTGGACAGGGTGTGGGGTCAAAGGAACCCTCCTGCACTGCTGGTGGGAATGTCAATGGGTCCAACCTCTGTGGAGAACAGTCTGGAGAACTCTCAGAAGGCTAGAAATGGACCTACCCTATGACCCTGCAATTCCCCTCCTGGGGATAGATCCTAAGGAACCCAACACATCCATCCAAAAAGATCTGTGTACACATATGTTCTTGGCGGCACAATGTGTAATAGCCAAAACCTGGAAGCAACCCAGGTGTCCAACAACAGATGAGTGGCTGAGCAAGTTGTGGTCTATATACACAATGGAATACTACTCAGCTGTAAAAAATGGTGACTTCACCGTTTTCAGCCGATCTTGGATGGACCTTGAAAAATTCATGTTGAGTGAAATAAGTCAGAAACAGAAGGATGAATATGGGATGATCTCACTCTCAGGCAGAAGTTGAAAAACAAGATCAGAAAAGAAAACACAAGCAGAACCTGTTTCAGGTGTGGATGGAGGGAGTGAGGGAGGAAAGAGAAGAGAGACACCACAGCCCTGGAGCTTCCGGTTACATGGTCCTCCCATGAGGCACGGAAGCTTGAACCCTGGCACAGACATGGCAAGGCACACAGCTATCACTGAGTATTATTTTAGCGCACCTCTTTTTTTAAAAAATTATTTATTTATTCCTTTTTGTTGCCCTTGTTTTATTGTTGTAGTTATTATTGTTGTTGTTATTGATGTCATTTTTGGATAGGACAGAGAGAAATGGAGAGAGGAGGGGAAGAGAAAGAAGGGGAAAGAAAGACAGACACCTGCAGACCTGCTTCACTGCTGGTGAAGCGACTCCCCTGTAGGTGGGGAGCCCGGGGCTCGAACCTGGATCCTTAGGCCGGTCCTTGAACTTTGTGCCACCTGCGCTTAACCCACTGCGTTAACACCGAACTCCCCACCTCTTCTTTTAAGAGAATACTGTGGGGAGCCACATGTGCCCTCAAGGTTGCTATTGACTCCTTTAAAAATTAATTGATTGGGTGGGGGTAGATAGCATAATGGTTATGCAAAGAGATTCTCATGCTTGAAGCTCCAAAGTCCTAGGTTCAATCCCCTGCACCACCATAAGCTAGAGCTGAGCAGTGGTCTGGTAAAAAAATATAATAAATAATTAAAAGATGTGGAGAAGGGGGGTTTGGGCACTAGCGTATCAGGTTAAGCGCACATAGTAAGAAACCCAAGGACCTGTGCTAGGATCCCAGTTCGAGCCCCCAGGACCCCACCTGTAAGGGGTTACCTCACAAGTGGTGAAGCAGGTCTGCAGGTGTCTTTCTTTTTTTTTACATTTTATTTATTTATCTTCCCTTTTGTTGCCCTTGTTGTAGTTATTGTTGTTATTGATGTTGTCATTGTTGGATAGGACAGAAGAGAGAAATGAAGAGAGGAGGGGAAGACAGAGAGGGGGAGAGAAAGACAGACACCTGCAGACCTGCTTCACCGCCTGTGAAGCAACTCCCCTGCAGGTGGGGAGCCGGGGGCTCGAACCGGGATCCTTAAGTCGGTCCTTGTGCCTTGTGCCACCTGCGCTTAACCCACTGTGCTACCAAAGGACTCCCATCTTTCCCTCTATTTTCCCCTCCCCTCTCAAAAATTTCTCTCTGTCCTGTCCAAAAAAATCGAGGGAAAAAAGTCACAGAAGCAATGGATTCATAGTGTAGTCACCAAGCCCAAGCAATAACCCTGGAGGCAAAAAAAGCCAAAAAGTAACGACCTCAACAGACTGGCGGGAGGGGCCTGGCGCCGGCACACTCGGTTGAGCACACATATCACAATGCTCAGAGACCCGGTTCAAGACCCTGGTCCCCCTCACCTGCAGGGGGAAAGCTTCGCAAGTGAAGCAGGGCTGTGGGGGTCTCTCTCTCCCCCTATCTCCCCATTATTCTAATTTCTAGCTGTTTCTACCCAATAAATAAAGGTGCTAAAATGTCTTTAAAGTCGGGGAGGGTGTTAGTGGACAGTACACACGCATGTGTATATGTTGCCGTGTCACTGTCTCCCCTAGTCAGTGGCCTGACTCGCCCTCAAGGACCAGTGTCTGCACCTGGCACGCAGAGCTGGCGGGCAGCTAGTGCTCAGGGCTGTCCTGGAGATGAGGTCACAGCCTGCAGCCACCTAGGGGTAGTGGGACTCGGGGCCTGGGCGGGAGGACCCTGCTCCTCACTGCGGTGTCCACTCATTGGGCAACTGAGAGAGAGAGAGAGAGAGAACGTATAAACCAGGAGGGAGGTCACGGGTCCTGCTGTGTCCCTGGCCAGGGTTTGAGCCCCAGCAGCACAAAGGAGGGGCTGTGGCACTGGGGAAGCTTTGGCTTCTCCCTCTCCATCTAAAAAATTTATAGTACTGCGAGAAACAGAGAGGAGGGGAAGACAGAGAAGGGGAGAGAAAGAGAGACCCCTGCAGACCTGCTTCACCGCCTGTGAAGGGACCCCTGCAGGTGGGGAGCCTGCAGTTCGTACTATGTTGTGTTTAACCCGGTGAGGTGAGTCCCCGCCCACACCACCCCCATCTGAAATATTTTTTATTTCTACTTTTTTAGTTGATAGAAAAATTTTAAAGTCAGCCTGGGGGCAGGGAGGTGCTGCAAAATGCTTTCCAGGCTTGCGGCACCAAAGGTTCCTAGTTTATCCCCGGCATCACTGTAAGCCAAGGCTGAACAGTGCTCTGGTGAGAACTCTTAAGTAGGGGCCGGGCGGTAGCTCAGCGGGTTAAGCGCACATGGCGCGAAGTGCAAGGATTGGCATAAGGATCCCAGATTGAGTTCCTGGCTCCCCTCCTGCAGAGGTGGTGAAGCAGGTCTGCAGGTGTCTGTCTTTCTCTCCCCCTCTCTATCTTCCCCTCCTCTCTCCGTCCTACATAACAACTACAGCAATAACAACAACGATAAACAAGGGCAACAAAAGGGGGAAAAAAAAAACAGCCTCCAGGAGCAGCGGATTTGTAGTGCATGCACTGAGCCCCAGCAGTAACCCTGGAGGCAGAAAAAATATATTTATGTAAATAAATGCAAAAATACATAATAGATGTCAGCTGGGTGTGGCGAGATCCCACAGGCTCGATGCCCAGGTGTTGCATGTAAAGAAATATGCCAGGAGTCTGTCTTTCCCTCCTCTCTCCAAATAATAACTACAACAAAAGGGAAAATAAAAATATATAAAAAATTTATTTCCTTTGTTGCCCTCATTGTTTATTGTAGTTTTATTAGTGTCATTGTTGTTGGACAGGACAGAGAGAAATGGAGAGAGGAGGGGAAGACAGAGAGGGGGAGAGAAAGACAGACACCTGCAGACCTGCTGCACCACCCGTTAAGTGACTCCCCTGCAGGTGGGGAGCCGGGGGCTCAAACCGGGATCCTTACGCCGGTCCTTGCGCTCTGCACCACGTGCACTTAACTGCTGCACTACCGCCCAACTCCTAAAAAAAATTTTTTTAAGAAGTCTTCTGCAGAGCCATGATGCTGTCTCCCATGCCGATTTATTTGTTTTTACCAGAGCACTGGTCAGTTCTGGTAATGGTGGCATAGTGGATTGAACCTGGGATTTTGAAGCCTCAGATATTAGTCTCTTTGTATAACCATCACGCTGTCTCCCCCACCTATCTCTCCAATCTGAAGTGGGCCAAGTGGTGAAGCCCCACTAACACAACCTTTCTTTTGTTTGTTTTTCCCCCTTTGGTTGTTGTAAGTTACTATTATTATTATTGATGTCATCATTGTTGGATAGGACAGAGAGAAATGGAGAGAGGAAGGGAAGACAGAGAGGGAGAAAGACACCTGTAGACCTGCTACACTGCCTGTGAAGCGACCCCTCTGCAGGTGGGGAGCCGGGGTCTCAAATTTTGCACTTCGCGCCACATGTGCTTAACCCGCTGTGCGCTACCGCCCGAGCCCCGTTTATTTAAGTAAGTAGTTTTGAATGAAAAAGACACAAGCGAAGCACCGGATGGAACCAAAACCTGGTAAGGCACACAGGACATGCACTCTACCAGCCATGAGTGTCAGCGCCGCAGCTCCTGCCTCCAGGGCTGGGCTCCCGCAGTCCCAGACTCCCAGCCTCCCTCACACCCAGGGGCCCCCAGCCAACCCCCCACCCAGTGGCCCATGTCCCCAGCCCCTGCACAGGCCTGAGTCATGCACGGTGGCCCACCACCCCTGGTGTCCTGGGCCCAGCAGAGCTGATGCAGCTGGAAGCCTCTGGTAATGCTTCACCCCATGGGTCCCCTGCCCAACCTCATAGGGAAGTGGGGGTTCAGGTGTAAGCATCCCACCCTTGCTGTCCACACTCCTGCCATCATCAACTGTCCCCTCCCTTTCCTTCTGGCCTCCTCTGGACTACCCACTCCCCAGCCTGGGCAGCCTCACACCTGCAAGTCTCCTCAGACTGACTGCAGTTCTGTTCTGAAAGCACCTCATGGGTGTACAAGTCTCCCCGCTGCTATAAAGGTCCTAGATGGACATCAGACTGAGTCTCCCCACTGCCATAAAGGCCCTAAGAGCACATTACGAGTGTGCAGTCTCTCCTGTGTCATGAGTCTCGGAAGGCACACTGAGGCCCAGAGCTGCCCCCTTCCTGCCCTCAGGTGTGGAGCCCAGAGGGCGGTGGACAGCCAAGGTCACAGCCAACACAAGGGCCACACCTGTTTTGTTTTAACTTTTTTTATATTTATTTATCCCTTTTGTTGCCCTGTTTTTTTATTATTGTCATCATCATCATTGTTGGATAGGACAGAGAGAAATGGAGAGAGGAGGGGAAGACAGAGAGGGGGAGAGAAAGACAGACACCTGCAGACCTGCTTCACCGCCTGTGAAGCGACTCCCCTACAGGCAGGGAGCCGGGGACTCGAACCGGGATCCTTGTGTCTTTTTTTTTTTTTTTTTAAGACTTAGTCATGATAGAGCCAATCAGAGCATCACTGGCACACGCAGTGCTGGGGACTGGACTTGGGTGTGTACCGGCAGCCTCACACAGGCACCATCCACCTCAGCAAGTCCAAGGCCGACTTTGTCATTCTTTTATTATTGCCCTCCAAGGTTTATTTATCCATTTCTTATCAGAGACGGAGAGCAAAGAAACCGGAGCACTGCTCAGCTCTGGCACTAGGTGCTATCGTGGACTGAACCTGCAGCCTCTGGTGTGCAAGTTGGTGCCGTCAGGCTGAGCTAGGACCCCGTGCCCCGTACTTTTCAGACAGACAGGGCGAGACACCACAGCACTGGAGCTGCCCCTGCCGCTGTGGCACCTGCCAGGCGGTGCCGAGGTTCAAAGGCAGGCCCAGTGCACATGAAGACACGCGCCCTGTTCGTGAACCGTGTCCCCAAGTGGACGTGCCCAAGTCCTAAGTCCTGGTCCCTGTAAGTGACATGAGTTAGAAACAGGGTCACGTGCTCTTCCTGGGCTCTGGGTGGGCCCTTGGTCCAACACCCAGCATCCTGAGAACAGGACAGACACACGGGGAAAAGGCCACAGTGGAGGGACACCAGGACTCTGGGGCCGCCGGGCACCAGACAGAGTGAAGGCACAACCTCACGCCACTCAGTGCGGGCGGGCTCTGGCCTCCGGAGATGGAAGCTGGGTGCCCGTGCTGGGCGCTGTGGCGGCACACACTGGCCACAGATGGACACACCGACCAGTTAGTCTTCCCCTGGCCTCAGCGGTAGCACCCTGGGTCCTGGGCACGGGGGGGGGGGGGGGCATTTTCTGTACAAGGAAACATGGCCGAACCCGACATGTAAAACGCATGGGGGGGGGGGTTGGGGGCAGGAAGGGACCCAGCAGGCCGCACCGCACACCACACGGGTGGAGCGGGTCCTTCCGCGGCGTCTCCTCCCTCCATTTGGAAAAATACCAAGACTCTGCGAGGAGCGGTGGAGTTGTGCAGGGATCATGATGCCTGCCCAGCCCTGGCAGCGAGGCCCCGCTCCTGCGGCTTTATTAGCAGTGGTGAGTTCTGAGGGCAGACCTGGGCCACGGTCACCAGGCAGCCGCGCCGCGTCGTGCTGTGTGCTCAAACAGGTACAAGGACGCGTTCCATGACGCGAGCAGGAAGGGCACAAGGCACCTCCCAGGGCACAAGGCACCTCCTACTTACTTGGGTAAAGGTCAGAGATGAGGGCAGGGGTGAGATCACAGAAGCAGGGGGGTGGGCTAGGGACCCCCGATGTAAGTCTGGTTGAGGGGCCCAGAAGCAGGGGGGTGGGCTAGGGGCCCCCGATGTAAGTCTGGTTGAGGGGCCCAGAAACGGGGACCTGGACAGAGGGAGGGCAGCTGGAAGACAGGGGATCCCCTCAGCAGCTCCCAGCTGCCTTGCAAGGGGCCGGGGCCTGCAGACAGGAGTCCAGGGGCCCAGCTGGCGGCCCCGCGTGTGTCCCCGTGGGCGCTTCTCCGGCCAGGCCGGTCCGGGCGGCCGTGGTGCCGGCAGGACGGGCAGCGGGCGAGGCCCCCAGCCGGCGGGCCGCCTAGTCACGGCGACTTATGCCGCGACCTGGGCACGGCGGAGAGGGCGAGGAGGAGCTGGGCGGCATAGTAGGTGGTCATGACCACCAGGCGGCCGTGGGGCAGGGGCCGCACAAACATATGCCAGGCCAGCACGCTGTCCGAGAGCGTGAAGAACAGCGCCCCCCAGCTGGCCGGGGGCCCGCGCACCAGGCCGCGCCACAGCACGAGGGACAGAACCAGGGTGTACCCCGAGAAAGGCAGCGCCAAGTCGGGGGGGAGGTGCAGCAGCAGGATGACGCTGTAGGGGATGCAGACCAGGACGACAGGCAGGAGCAGACGCGGCCGCAGGGGCGCCCAGCCCAAGGCCCACAGGTACAGCAGGTGGGCCGAGGCGAAGGCGGCCATGCCTGTGGAGTGTTGGGGACGCGCAGTGAGGCCCAAGCAGCTGCCCCCAGCAGCTCCCTGCCGTCTGAAGCCTGAGGGAAGGCCTGCCCCGGGGGCCCCCGCTCCCACCCTGGCTGCAGGGTCCCCGGATGGGCGATCTTAAAAAGCTGGGGCCGGGTGGTGGTGTGCCTGTTTGAGCGCACACATTGCCGTGTGCAAGGACCCGGGTTCAAGCCCTGGTCCACACCTGCAGAGGGCAGACTTTACAAGTGGTGAAGCAGGGCAATAGGTGTCTCTGTCTCTTATCTGCCCCTCCCCTTTCAACTTCTGTC
Source organism: Erinaceus europaeus (assembly GCF_950295315.1). Lineage (NCBI taxonomy): Eukaryota > Metazoa > Chordata > Mammalia > Eulipotyphla > Erinaceidae > Erinaceus > Erinaceus europaeus. Next base: position 6,513,627 of record NC_080163.1, read on the forward strand.
TCTATGCAAAATAAACCCATAGATATGCATGCCAGGGGCCAGGGCCACGGGGCCAGGCTGTGGCACACTCAGCGGAGAGCCCACAGCGCTATGTGCAAGGACCCAGGGTCAAGCCCCTGGTCCCACCTGTGGGGAGGGGGCTTCATGAGCGACGGAGCAGTGCTGCAGGTATCTCTCTCTATCTCTCTTCCATTCCTGTCTATCAGGAAAGAAGGAAAGACAAGGAGGGAAGGAGAGAAAGTATGTGTGTCAGTGTGTGTGGGGAGCCAGGTTCAGCACACACAGTACTAAGCACAAGGACCCATGCAAGGATCTGAGTTTGAGCCTCTGCCAGGAACATTGCAGGCACCGAACCCCAGTGATAACCCAGGTGGCAAAAAAAAAAAAGAGGCTGTGTGTGTGGGATCACGTGTGTGACTCTGTGTGCGTGCGTCGGTGGCTCTCAGTAGAGCACACACATTACCTGGGCAGGAGCCCAGGCCACCGAACGGAGCACTAGCGGGGAGAAGTTTCACCGGCGGCGGAGTGCTGCTGCACCGTCCATCTCTGCTCGGCTCTCTAGATATCTAAAGACAAAAATGGCCACTGGGAGCGGTGCAGCTGCAGGGCTGTGCAGGCGCTGGTGGCCTGCAAGGCAGCTCCCCTAGGAGGGCGCCTGCCACGCCGGGCGAGTCCCTCGCTCCCTGTGTCTCCCGTCTGAAGTAAGCCCAAGAGGGGGATGGAGGAAAGCTAACACCCTATGTAGTTTTGCTCCCCACAGAGATTCGCTCTCTCTCTCTCTCTCTCTCTCTCCCTCCCTCCATCTTTGGGAAGGCTCTCCTCTCACTCTCACCCCAGGGCTTTTGCACTTGTGGGGACCATGCTCCCTCAGATGGGGCGCCTCTAGTTTTCGGACACCACTGTGACCCCCACCCTCCCGCCAGACCCCCAGGGGCTCACCGTAGAAGAACGCCTGGGGCCAGATGAGGCAGGCGTCCCCCACGGCGGAGCACAGCAGGGCAGCCCGAGGGAGCGACGGGGAGCCCCGAGCCCGCAGGTAGAGCGCCAGGCAGAGCACTGGCAGGCACTTGACCAGGGCGCCGAGCCAGGACGGCGGGTCCTCGGGGATCCAGAGCAGGAAGTAGACAGCGCAGGTCACAAAGAAGGGGCTCAGCCACTTGCCTACGTGCAGCCACTTCTGGGGACAACAAGGGCCGCTCAGCCTGGCCGGACCTCAGAGTGGCCACCCCTGCCCCCAGGCGTGGAGCCCAGCCAGCCCATCCAGACGGGTCCTGCTGGGGCCGGGATCCCGGCCTCGCAGGAGGCCGCTCAGCCCCTACCCGCTTCCAGGGCTCTCTCACTTCGAGTCTGAAGTCGGGCTTCGGGCGCTGCCCCTCTCCCCAGGAGCCCATGCTGGCCTCGGACACCCCAGGGTGGCTCGTCTGGTGCCAGCAGCCCTGGGGAAGGAGCGGGGTGGCGCGTGGTTACACGTTAACCTGGAGGAGCGTCCTGTGACCCCTGGGACCGATAACAGGCCCGGGATGCCGCTCCCACTGCCGGGCCGGCCCCACCTGGCACTGCTGATAAAGTGGCATCGAGGACGCTCCCCAACGGCCTTGGGCCCAGGCAATCAGAGGGGCGCAGGATCCCAGCTCTCCTCAGCCCCACCAGGCCCGCTCTCACTCCGCCTGCGGCAGGCCCAGCCTGTGGGGTGGACAAGATAGCCCTCCTCATGGCTCCTGTCCCGCTGCACCCGCTCCTGCCCCCTTCTGGGCCCTGAAGCGCAGGGACAGGGATGGGGAGGGTGACCTCCAAGCTGGGCTGACGAACCTGCAGTGGCTCCTGCCCGCTCCTCAGCGCCACCGTGCCCTGGGTCCACACTCCGAGGTCACCAAACAAAGGTCTCCCACCTATGCGTGGCCAGCGGTGACCCCTGGAATTTTCCGCTTAAAGCCAGACTCACCCCGGGGGTCTATGTGACTGACAGGGCGGGTGGGGCCTGAGGCAGAAGGCTGAGGGGAAGGGCCTTGTGGGCCCCTCTTGGGGCCTCTGCTTGTCCGTCAGTACACAGGGACCGAGAGGGACCGCAGGCTGAAGTGGTTGGCTTGAAGGCCATGGCACCTTCCAGCCGCTCTGACAGGCTACACCCACCCCGTGATGGGACGGAGGTGCATTCACCCCCAGCAGTGGGCCCAGCGCACGGCCGTGAGGCCCTGGCACGCCTACTTCTCACAGCCTAAGCCCGACTCAGGAGACGCCAAGGCTCCGTCTGTACTACTCCCCACTCCTGGTGGTCAGTTTTTCTTTCCTTGACATAAGAGGGCGAGAGACGGAGCGAGAGGGAGAGGCCTCAGGCGCTGCCCCCGAGGCACTCCCGGGTGGTGGCCGGAGCCTTGACCCCTGGTCCTCGCCCACGGTGACACGTGCACTCTGCCAGGTGAGGGAGAGGGCACCCGGGGACCCGTCACCGGCAAGGCAGACTCCTGGCGTGGGGGAGCTGTACCCGCAGCCCCCCCACCCCCCCCCGGGCCCAGCACAAGGCCGGCTCAGGCTGCCCCGGTGGGCCCCAGAAGCGAGGTCTGAGCAGCGGGTCTTAAACTGTTTTTATTTATATCTGCGATATGAAACAGAAGCTCGGCACGAACACGCTCTCACGCCAGCCTGGGGACAAGGAGCTGGGGACAAGGTCACTTGGCAGCCAGCGGGACCCCAAGCCCTCAGGCGTAGGGAGGGATCCCACCAGACCCCTGCCCTGGGGCCCCAGGGCTGGGGTCTCAGTGGGTGTATCAGGGCCCCATGGGAATGTCACTGGGAGTCCACCTTGGACGCGGACCCTGGGCTTCCCCCCCAGATCAGAGAAGTCAGCCAGGCCAGGCTGGGGGCCCTTAAGCTCCCAGCCGGGTCAAAGTGCAGGGTCCAGGGCAGGGGGGTGGGCAAAGGCACGGCCCCCACTCAGGCCCTGGGGAGCACGAGTGCGGTGTGGTGTCTGCCCCCGAGGGCGGAGCGCTGTCTGTGAGGCAGCAACCCTGGGACCCCCAACGCAGCCCCCATCCACCCGGCCAGCCTGGCTTCCTCCCGGCTCTCCACCCACTCTCTCTTCCTCGATACATATATATATATATATATATATAGAATATAGGTCTCTCTCTCCATCCCTCTATCCACTCTCTCTCTTTATTCTAAGAGACAAAACTCTGTAGTTTCTTTTCTCAGTGCAAATGGGGGGGGTCGCCTGTCTCCTGGGCACCAGCCTCCTGGGAGTCCAGGGAGAATGTGGGGGGGGTGGGTGAGGATGGGGCGACAGGGTTATCGTGGGATCTGCCCTGCCCCCACCCGAGCGATCCACGCAGAGCACGGAGATCAGCCGCCACCACCAGGACCAGGCAGTCACCTGGAACCAGAGGAGAGCCTGTGAGGAGCCGCAGCGGGCCTGCCCAGCCCCCCTCCCCTGAGCCAGGCCTGCCCAGCCCCCGCCCCCGCCCACTGCCCCTGCCGCGGGGCCCCACCCGAAACCTCCACCCACAAGCACTCACTGGGAGCCTGGGGGTGAGGGCCCTCCGGGTGAGGGGCCACTGGGCACAGGAGCTGGCTCAAGGGCTTGGGCACTGAGAGGAGGAGCGGAGGACAGGTTTGTGGAGTCCAGAGAACACCACGCCTCCACCAGGCCCCCAGAGAACACCACGCCTCCACCAAGGCCCCCCACGCCTTGCCGCGCTTGCTCACCTCTGGCTTTGGGGATGCCCCAAGGGTTCTAGGCTTTTTTCCCCCTCTGTGGTCTGGGGGGGCTGGTGGGCCCCAGATGCTGGGCCAGAGGTAGCAGGGTCTCTGGCTGCACTGTGGAGAACCGGGGCATAGGTCTCAGCGCCTGCCCAGAGGCGCCGCTCCACACCCCCAGGGTTTTCCCAGAGTCACACCCCCTCCTGTCACCTGTCCAAGGAGCCGGGGGTGGAGGACATGCCCCTGAGGGTGGCCTGGAGGTCCCCCATGCTGACCAAGGCCTGGCAGGGGTCTGTGGGGAGGGAAGTGGGGCGTGGGTGACTCAGCAGGCCACGGAGGGCTCTCTGGGCACGGGGCGTGTGCGAGGCCGGGGGCACTCACCTGAGGGCTCCGTCTCCGTCTCCGTCTCCGTCTCCGTGAGGGTGCTGCCATCTGTGGCTTCCTGAGGTGCTGAGGGGTCAGCGGGGTCCTGAGACCTGGCGAGACGAGCAGCCCGGAGGAACCGGGGTCAGCACTCCAGTCTGAGAGGAAGCTGCGTAGCCACCTCCCTCTCTCCAGCCTGCCCTCACCTGAGCTGCAGGGCGTTGTGGGCTGGGGGACTGGCCAGGCTCTGGGCCGGGAGGTCCTGGGGTGTGTCACGTGGCCCCTGTGGGGCAGGTGATCCAGAGCGAGACTCCTCATCCCGGGGGTCCGTTTGGGCGACTGTAGGCACTGGGTCAAAGGCGGCTGTCCAGCTGGTGCCTGGTGCGCCGGGGCGGGTGACAGGTGAGCACATGCGCACACATGTGTGCGGGAAGGCAGGCGCCCCCACCGTCACTCACCCAGAGGCTGAGAGCCAGGGTATGCGCGGGCCCCGGCGCCCTCTCCGTCCGCTCCACCGGCCCCATCCTCCTCATCCTCGTCCTCTTCATCCTCCTCCTCGCTGTCCGTACTGCCTCCACTCCTGCCCCAGAGCCTCCATCAAGCACTGCGCAGCGGGGCCCCCAGGGGGTCACCCGCCCCGTCTTCCCGCAAAAAGCACGGGCAGCCCGTGACCCAGAGGACAGCCACCTGCCTGGCCCGCGGGGAACGGCCACCACGTCCCGAGCGCTGAGCAGACTGGGACTTCAAGGCAGCTTGCCTGCTCTCCGGTGAGCGCAGGCAGTGAGGGGACGGCGAGCGCAGGATGGGCACTGCCACACCCCAAGGGGGTGCCCAGCAAACTCCACGGAAGGGGCAGAGCTGTCATCTCATCTCGGCTGTGCATAACCAGCCTGCTCCCCGCACCCCACCCGCAGGGGGAGCTCACAAGCAGTGACGGTAACACTGCAAGCATCTTTCTCTCCTGGTCTCCCCACACCATTCCAATAAATAAAAACAGAAAAGTAAGAATCAGCCTGGGAGCCACACGACTGTGCACACCAAGGCCCAGACAGGCACACAGGCGCACACACACGCACACCCTGTTCTCCAGAGTGACCGCAGAGTAAGGGACCCTCTCTCAGAACCCTGATGTCTCTTCCTGTTGAAACTGACAAGCTGACACTCAACTCTAGAATCTCAAGGGACCCAGAGTCCAAACAATCCTGAAAAGCGAGAACCTCGCCTCCCTGCCCCCAACGGAAACAGCTTTTCTTTAAAAACAAAACCCAGACAGAAGCGAGGCCAGACGGATGGATGAGGCAGTCGGGGAGCACAGGACACCCCCACCCCGGTGGCTCTCAGAGTCACTAGCACGTCACGTCAACGTGACGGCTACGGGCCTGGGCACGAGGTCTAGGTGATGCCCTGGTTCTGTCTCTCCCACTCACTAAAACATGTAAGTACTTGAAAAGGCTCGAGGGGCCACTCGGCAGTGGGCTCCCCAGTGCCCCACAAAGAATCCCAACAAGCATAAACACGCAGGGGCAAAGGGTAAAGGCTGGGCTGTCGTCGCAGGCCGAGCGGTGTCGCCCTGGCAGGTCCACATGACACAAACCCGTGCCGTCGGCTCGGCAGCCACACTCGAGAGAAACTGTCAGAGGCGGGCAGAGCCGGCCACCGCGAGGGATGCCGAGGCCCAGCCTGTGCGGGTGGACGGCGCGGCCTCGTCTGCCTGGACTGGGGCAAAGGCGCTGGCGCGCTATCTGACCACCGGCGGGGAAAGCCTATCCGAGGGCTCCCCCCGCTCCCAACAGCATGGCCACTGCTGGGACCGACCAGGTCTCTGGCTCTCACCTCCAAAGTGCCCGTCTTCCCCACTCTGCAGCTTGCGGGGGCAACGGGAGACTCACCGCATGCCCGGGGGTGGGCCCAGGCGGCTCCCCCTGGCCAGCTGGCCCCCCTGCCAGGCGCCATCTTCTCCGTCAGACTCCCCAGAGCCCTGGCCCTCATCATCGTCATCTTCCTCCTCATCATCAAACTGCTGAATCCGGTCTTTGTAGCAGATCTCCAGCAGGTTGGCGTTGGGCTGCAAGAAGCGAGCAGTGAGGGTGGGTGAGAGCCGCCCTGCCCACAGACCCCAATGCCCCAGGGGCGGGGGCAGAGGCAGGATGGGGGAGCCTACCCTGGCCCACCCCACCCGCCCACAGCTCTCACATTCTCATCGTCGGCGTTGAGGGAGAAGGTGATGCTGGCCGTCTTGTCGAAAGGTGCACTGGAGGGGAAGCAGAGGCACAGTGAGCACAAGGGCGGCCACTTCTCTGCCCTGACTCGCATGTGCCAGGACCCATGCCAGCCCGAGGTGAACAAGTCACTGTACCACTGGGCAGAGAAGGAGCCGTTCGCTGCCCCCACGGGTCTCCGGCCACAACCACAAGGCAACGTGTAAAATTTACACTATGTGAGAAAAGTGGAACTTCGAAGTCCAGTAGGTGGCGCAGTGGAGAAGCGGTTAAGCTCCAGAGCACAGGGTCCCGAGGTCAGTCCCTGGCATTAGATCTGCCAAAGAATTCTGTGGCCGCCAAGTCAGCTCGTGGCTGCAATGCAGGTGAGCAGCGCAGAACACAGCCGCGGCGCAAAAGGCAGAGCGGCAGCCCACCGGTGGAAAGCTCCCCGTCCCCCGACGGTGCACCTCTGCGCACGCCAGCTCAGCACCCAGGACCCCCGGGACCCGGGGTGATGCCTAGGGGTGGGGGAAGGGGGGGGGTCTAAGGCTGAAGCCCTCCCTCCGGGCCGAGGGGATGGTGAGGACATGCTGAAGCCCCCCCCCCCAGCAGTCCTGACTCACTTCACGCTCTCCTCCTGCTCCCCGAACTCCTCATCATTAAAGCCAAAGTGGTCGATGAAGGCCGAGGTCATGCGCTGCATCTGGAAGTCCATGAAGGCCTGTGGGGGCACGGGGCACGGTTAGGGGCTGCGAGCAGGAGCAGGAGCGGGGAGCCCCCAGCCCCCAGCCCAGCAGCTGGCCCACACCTGCTGCAGCACGGCCTCCTCAGGGAAGGTGAACTCCTTGAGCCGGTCGTCCTCGTCGTCACTGGACGAGTGCATGCCGTGCGTGTTCACCTGGGGGGGGGGGGCAGGTGAGCCCCTGGTGGGGTCTGGGAGCGCCTGGCCCCGGGGGTCAGGGTGCAAGGGCTCACCAGGTCCACCATGTTCTTCTTGTTGGTCTCAGCCAGGGGTCCTGACACGAAGGCCTCCCACTGCTCCCGCTGCTCTTCTGGCAGCTCTGTACACACAGGGGGGGGGGGGGATAGGGGAACACGTGAATGGCCCCCCACGGCCAGCCCCCACCCCCAGGCTGCCCTGGGCCTCACCTTTCAGCAGCTGCCCCAGCTGCTCGGCGTTGGGCCCCTTCTCAGCGTTCTGCACCAGCGCGTTGGCCACTCGGGTCAGGTGGCCCATGTAGCCTTTCCTTGGACCCCCTGCCAACCTGGCAGAGCAGAGGCAGCTGCAGGGGGGTGCAGGGACCACCCTCTCTTCCCCTCAGACCAGAGGAACAGAGGCGGCTGGATAGGTGCAGCGCCCCCACCCCCCAAGCAGGCAGGTGCTCACTGTACTCGGTCGTTCTCTTCCCAGGACGTCAGGATGCGCTCCACTAGGCGGCACTGCTGCAGCAGCTGCGGGGCGAGAGTGGCGTTGGGGCTCCGGGGCTCCCCCCACCCCCAAACAGCACCAGCCAGGACCCAGCCCAGGCCGGCACGAAAGGCGCTTGCTCCTGCCTGCAAGGGTGGCCTCAGCCCAGGAGAGCCCTGCCCTGTCTGCCCCTCCGGACGCTGCTCGCTTCCTTCCACCCGCTGCGTGGCTGCTCGACCCTTCTCCACGCAGACAGAGGGAGGGAGCCACAGCACCAGACCGGCGTCAGCTCCACGGCAGCCAGGTGCTGGGATCTGAACCTGACCACGAGCCGGCAAAGCTCGGCCCCACTACCTACCAGCATGGCTGTTTCACCCAGCCACCAGAGGCACAGGCGGGCCCCAGGGCCCAGCACAAAGCGCCCCCAGAGCCGGGGGTGAAGCTGACTCACATGCTTCATGACGGGGTTTGGGGTGGGCGGCTCGGGGCTGTCGTCGGAAGGAGGCCCGGAGCTCAGCATGGCGCTCACGCACACCTCCACCTGGGCGTGCAGGAAGTTGTTGAACACGTAGTGGAAGAAGAGGTCCTGGGGGAGAGGGGCACACGCTGGTACCAAGAAGCAGGCCCCCGCCCTGCCAAGCCCCCAGCCCCGTCGCCACCCCGCACCAGCATGGTGTTGGGCACATCCAGTGCCAGGAGCTCCTGGGTCAGGGCTGCGTCATTGGCGCTCAGGGCGCTGGCCAGCAGCTTGACCACGTGCAGCCGCATGTTGCCCAGTGGGGGGGACAGGTTGCCCCACGTCGTGCGCAGCGGCTCCAGCTGTGAGGACAGGAAAGGTTCAGCTCACGTCACCGGGACAGGGAGACCGCCACCACCGCCACCACCTCCGCGGACAGCGCACCTCAGGCGGCTGGAGCAGGAGCTGGTGGAAGCAGCTGAGCCGCGGGCGCAGGGCGTGCAGGGCGCCCATGCTGGACACGGCGCCGTCCAGGGTGGCCTGGGCCAGGAGCTCCAGCTGCCCATCCACGCTGCTGAAGAAGTTGTTCACGGTCACCGGCTCAGACCTGCACCGGGACAGGACGGGGCGAGGCGATGAGCCGCCCCAAGCTCCCCGCCCTCCACGTTTGCGTGCAAGCTAGAGGGAGCCAGAAGCTGCTCCGCTCCCCCTAGGCTGGGCCAGGTAGGGCAGGGCTGAGGGAGGAGGTGCAGTAGGGGGCCGGCCCCCCGCAGATGCTGCACAGGACTCAGGTCTTCACACGGCTGCTTCCTCAGCTGCTGACACCCCCCAGGACCATGTGGCAGCCGCAGCAGAGGCCCGTCCCCTCACCTCGGCCGCCGGGGCTCCAGCAGGGTCAGCAGCACCTGGATCCCACTCACGATGACGGACTGGTTCTGCTCCCCCTCCAGCATGTTGCTCAGCAGCTGCTCGACAGTCTCCTGCCTGCGAGGAAAGGGGGTCGGGGGTCAGGTTGAAGGCCAGGCCCTCTGGGCCAGCTGTGCCGCCCTGGGCTCAGCAGCACCGCAAACGCACTTCTCCAGGGTGGCCAGCAGCTGGTCGGGCTCCGGGCTGTCCTGGACCTGGATCATCTGCTCCCGGCTCAGGCGGATGATGTCGCACAGGGACTGGGAGGCGTTGGAATGTTGCTGAAACGACAGAGCGAGCCGACTCGAGGCTGGCCCTCACAGACACGGGCACAGGTGTCAATGGCGGGAGCGCAGCGCGTGCTCAGTGGGAAGTGACGTGCGGGAGATAGGGAAGCCCAAGGAGGCCGGCTGGGAAAGGAGCCCTGCACAATCTGAGGGTCAAAGCAGCCCTGAGGCCGGGCACCCAGGAACATGGGGGCTAAGGCAGTGGCCGGTCAGAGGACCGGGCCGTGACACACACTAGACATCCAGAAGAGGCAGCTCCAGAGAAGGGAAGGCCGGCCACTGTTTGCCAGCGCCCAGGGCACAGAGGGGCATGGGGAGTGGCTATTGATGCATGAAGGGTTTCTCTTACTGAAGCTAATTAAATTTTTTGCCACCAGGGGCTCGTGCCAGCACGACTCCATTGTTTCCAGTGACCATCTTTTCTTTCCCTTTCTTTTTGAAAGAGAGAAATTAGAGTGAGAGGAAGAAAGGTGAGGACAAGCACCTACAGCGCTGCTCCACTGATCGTGAAGCTTCCCCTGCGTGGGGATGGCGCTGGAGGCCGGGTAATATGTAAACTATGGCCTGGCCCCACTGTAGGGTCTAGGAGGGATGGCAAACATCCTAGCGACACTGACTTGTGGTGACTACACAACTGTCACACTGCCTGTCTCTCTGCCCCAAGACACCAACGCGAGGGCTGACGCTCTCCAGGTGGATAAAGCACTGACTGCTTAAGCTGCGGTCCTGAGTGACGTCTGGCATTGCATGTGCCAGACTGAGGCTCTGGTTCTCTCTCTCTCTCATAGGTAAATAAATCCAGAAAGAAGACGCCGGTAGCATCAGACTGTGGGCCTGAAATTCCCAAGGACCAAGGCCACACACACAGGCCAGGGCTGCAGCTTGGGCCCCTCCCTCACTCCCCGCCTCGCGCGAAGCTCTTCCAAGTGTGACGTAATGAACCTATTCTGTCAGCGTGCGCTCCGTCGGCTGAGGTCTCCACCTGCTGCCTGAAGCGCGGCAGACAGGACACTCACATTGTCGTCTCTGGACGGGTGGATCTGCTCGATGAGCCGCTGGACGATCTTCTCCTCATTGAGCCACTAGGACAAGAAGGCAGGGCTCCTAGTCCCGACCTGGCGACCCTCCGAGGCCCCGTCCTCCCATGCGCCCCCCCAGACACCATCTCACGTTGACCACGTCCTGCCTCAGCTGCGGCCGCTCCACGCAGGTCAGCAGGCGCAGCAGCAGGTCCATGATGGCTGAGGTGCCGATGTGCTGCAGCAGCAGATCGACGAAGTCATCCTTCTTCCGAAGGAAGGACACGAGCTGGGAGACACGGTGTGTGAGTGGGGCCCAGCCAGGCCCGTCCTGCCCCACACCCTGGGAATGCCTCCACCTGGTCCGTCTTGCGGTTGATGAGGATGCCCATAACCTTGCTGAAGAAGCTGGCCAGCAGCGGGTTGAGGGTGCCGCTACTCTGCAGGAAGCCGTACAGCCTGTTCAGGAGCGCCTCGTCTGCACCCAGGGCATCGTTGATCTGGGGCACATCGGAGGTCAGGATCTCACAGGCCACACTGGGGTACCTGGAGGAGGCAGGTGGGGCCTTCAGACCCAGCAAGGACAGTGGAGGCGGGAAGAGGCACCAGGAGGTAAGAGGGCCTCCTCTCCCTCCACACTCAGAACCCACGGTGGTTCTTACACAGCACCCGGGAGCACCGGTCTCCTAGGCTGGACAGGCCCCGCTCCCCTCCTCTTGGATCATCCCACTGCCCTGCCCAGCCCAGACCGAGTCTCCTGGTCACAGGTGGACTTGGGGCAGGGGGCTTAAAAGTCACAGCAAAGGTAGAGAGGACACAGATAGGAGCAGGTGTCTGATGGAAAGAGATCAAGGGACATGCTACTGTGCCTACCGTGCCCACCTGAGGCCCATTTCACAAAGAGCAAACCAAAGGGAAGGGTGGCCTAGCTTCTAGGCTTACAGTGGAAGGTGAGAACAGAGTGGGCCATGCAGCCTGCAGAGCACAGAAGCTGGCGAGGGGGGCACCAGGGGCCCAGGAGGGAGGACAGACAGGAGATGCCAGCACCCTCCTCCCAGGACACCAGCCCTGAGTGCCAGGGCAGGCAGCGGCATATGGAAACAGGTAGTGGCATGCCCTCAGAGCTTGGCACTGGGTATGGGGTCAGGATTGGGCAGAGCCTGTGCCATTCATGCTGCAAAAAGAGAGTCGAGAGAGGCTTCTGGAGCCCAGAATCAGGGTCCATATGCACTGCCCTCCCCCGTCACCGACCCGGCTGTGGCACCGCACCAGCCTGCAGAGCGCGGGCCAGGGAAGCAAGCTCTTGTGTGTCTATTCCTTCTTCCAGTTGCACGCAGTCCCACAGACTCAACAGAAAGTCATTGAAATAGAAGAAAACGGGTGGGATATGGGCCAAGCGAGCAAGACTGCCTCAGCTCGCTCCTCAAAGGCTGAGTGAGTCCCTGTGGGGGGGAGGGGGAGGCACATCCATGCAAGGGGCACCTAGGAAATCTCCAGGGTGGAGGAGATAGCCTGCTGGTTCTGAAAGACTCTCCTGCCTGAGGCCCTAAGGTCTCCGGTTCAATCCCCCCGCACCACCATAAACCAGAGCTGGCAGGGCTCAGGTGGAAAAAAATAAAGAAGCGGTTGTGGGAAGGCAGTCCAGGGAGCGGCAGCTAGAACACCTGAAGTGCAAGTGCCCCGCCCTGCCCCACCCCAAGGCTGCAGGTCCTGACTGTGCGGAATTCCGGGGATGCCCGGGGTTCATTCTCTTGCTCCTCCCACCCCGGGTACAAATCATCTCGTGTGTGCGTGCACACCTGTTCCTCGCACCCTCCAACCCCCAGGGGGTGTACTCACTTGTAGCGCAGTCGCTCCTCGCCACTGGCAGGCGGCTCCTGTGTGACCCAGGCCACCATGGCCTGCAGGTGCGGTGGCTGCAGCAGGAAGTCCAGCAGCTTCCGGTTGACCACCTTGCACTCCTGCAGCACGTCCTCCTCATCCAGGAGCTCGGGCAGGCTCAGGTCCTCCCGCTCCAGCAGCGTGTCCAGGTGCGAGCTCGTGTGGAGGTCAAACTTCCAAAACATGGCGCCCTGTGGGCGGCGGGAAGGTGTCAGGGCTCCCCGAACCTCTGGGGGGCACTGCCCATGCTCAGGGGGCACCTCACGCATATGGCCAAACACCTCATCTACCTGTAAGCCCCCAGCCCCACAGACGTATCCCAGGCACGGACCGAGCATAGACTCCCAGCACTGCGCTCGCTCAGAGCAAGCTGGGTCCCATTCCCACTTCTGTGAAGGGACCCCCAGGGCCAGGTCTAGCTCCCACTATCCCCCACCGGTGTCTGCTGATGGAATTCAGAGGCTCCAGGCTCCACAGTGGGCATTGGACACTGCCAGCTGGGCAGCAAACACCCTGCCATGTGCAGGGCGTGGGGTCCTGGCAGAGCAGAGGGGAAGTCTGCAGTGTCGTCTGCAGTGTCTCCAGGCTGTGGCCGTTGCCTGGACACCACACACACACATACACACACACACACACAAACACACCCACCCCTCTCCCACCCACACCCAGGACAGGGAAGAGGAAAAGTGCAAGGGGCGGGGCACCTCCCAGAACAGCCTCTGGCAACAGGGTCCTAGAGCAAGCAGGGGGGACACAACACACCTGTCCTCACACCGCCTGCCCCCTCGGGCAGCCTCTGCTCCCAGGGGCCCCAGGCTGCACCGGGTGCTCCTAGCATGACAGGCGCAGACCGGGCACTCGGGTCACCCAAAGGCCTGAGGCCACAGCTGACAGTAAAAGGCAGGGACGTCATCGGGGCACCTTCTGGACAGGCGTGCCTGTCCTTTCCTGCACCAGCTGTAGGCAGGGCACTTGCCCTGCCCGAGGCCCTCAAGCTCCCTCCACTAAAGGAGGAGGGTGGCTCCCAGCCTCTACTCGAGGGCTCACACTCCCCCACGCAGGCCCTCCTGCTTCCGCAGCTGCGCCTCGCCTCGCCCCGCACACCAGGCTCTACCCTCAAAGCCAGCCAGGCCCGGGGCTGTGAGCCTTCAGAGCCTGTCACCCCCAGAAGGTCCCTGTGTGACCCCCTGCCTGGCATCCCCGCCCCCAGATGCATACCGCAAGGCCACGCCTCATGTCTCAACTCAACTCAACTCCCACTAGCACTTCACAGGCAGGGAATTGAGGTAACCAACAGCTCAACTCCAGGCGCCCAGACAGGCCAGCACGTCCCCTACGGGGCCTTCCCGAAGCCACTCTGACTGCTCACTCTTCCCAAGACACGCGAGGGGGGAGGGTTGCAGCAGTGTGTGGAGGTGGAGATGTTGGGCCCAGGCCTCCCCATCCCTTCCACAGCCACAGGTTGAACCCCACAGGTCCAAAGGGTCTGAGGCCTCCCTGCAAAACACAGCCAGGGCCGGAAGCGGAGTACCCAGCGGAATGCCCAGCACCCCCAAGAGGCTGATCTCAAGCAGGGAAGCAGTGCAATGACGCCGGTATCTAGGAGCAGCGAATTTGGCATGCGGTCCTCAAGTCTTAATGACCCTGGTGGTATTAACAGTAATAATAATAACACACCTTTACTGTGGAGGGGGTCTGCCTTGCCTCACACAGCGCCCAGGTCTGAGCCCTGGCACCACACGGCAGGTGCTGTGGTGTCTTTCCACACACGTAGCCTGGCGTGGGCTTGGGAAGTGGCATCAATGCTGCCAACAGAGTCCCTGCCCAGCAGCACCACCAGCCAGAGCTGAGCTGTGCCCGGGTGTCTGTCCAGTAGCAGCCAGGGCTGACGCACCCAAGCTCCGTTCATCCCTGACGCCCCCCGGGCCCCCACGTAATGAGGAAAACGAGCTGTTGGGAAGACCTGGAACTAAAGGCTGCCCCTTCCTCCTGGCCCGCAGCTGCTCACCCCTGCCGCAGTTTCATGGGGCACAGCCCAGCACAGCCCTCTGTACCTGGGGCCTGGCGGCCGCCCGCCTCCACCCACCCCTGCAATAGGACAGCAGCCTGGCTGGCCCAACGGCTGCAGCCCTGGGAAGCCCTCAACCCCGGTCACCGCATCGCTCTGTGTCCTGTGTCCCAACTGCCAACGCTGTCACTCCATAAAGACGCATGCCCGCCTGATTAGGTGACATCCTCGACGGCATCCAGCATGGAACCCGGCCCCAGATGAGGGCTGACGTTGGATCAACAACATTAACCCACAAGCCACCGCGTTTCATGTCTCATGTGGAGCCTGCCGCCAGACAGGACACTGAAATGTGACACACCATCGCTTCAGCCCATGGCCCCCTCTCCCGCGAGGCCGAGGAGCAGACCACCCAGGGCAGGCTGGGAATGGGCGGAGAGGGGCTGTACCACGTGTGTCAAGTGAACCCCGATAGTGTCAAAGGAACTCATGTTGCACCCCATCCTCTGCAGGCCCCTGGCAATCCCCCTGCTTCCTGCTCAAGGCACCGAGCTGGGTTGGGGGGGGGCGGCAGGAGACAGCGAGGGGATCAGAGAGGTCAGAAAGTCACCGAGCAGGCTAGTCACCAGAACCAGTTGCCAAGGGCTGCAAGTCACAAGCTACACAAGAAAGGTGAATCCAGAGAAAGTGGCCTGGTGGCTTTGAAGCTCCGTGGGGCTGAAGAGAAGCTGAGGGAACAGCGGCTGCTAATGGGAACGAAGGAGTTCCCTTCAGGAAAAGGCCACTCCAGAGAACAAATAAAGTTCTACCCCGGGCGGAGGGTAGACAGCAGAATGGTTATGCAAACAGACTCTTAAGCCTGAGGCTCCAAAGTCCCAGGTTCAATCCCCCGCACCACCATAAGTGAGAGCTGAACAGTGCTCTGGTTAAAAAAAAAAAAGTTCTACCCCACCCAGGGTGGGGATAGATAGCATAATGGTTACACAAAGAAACTTTCATGCCTGAGGCTCCAAAATCCCAGGTTCAATCCCCTGCAATAAACCAGAGCTGAGCAGTACTCTGGTGTTTCTCACTGTGCCTCTCTCTAAAATAAAAGTAAATAAGTAAAATACTTTTAAAAAAAAAAACTCTACCCCTGACACAGTGCCAAGGGGGAGGCTCTGGTTCTTTTTTTCCTCTCTCTCTCTTTCTCTCTCTCTCGATAGAAAGTAAATCTAAAAAAAAAAAAAAACCCTAAGGATGGTCTACAATTCTTTTAAGTCCGCTGAGTCGAGTACCTCGCGCATGAACTGTATTGCCAGAATAACACCACCAAAAACAAAACCAAAGCTGCCAGGGCCAGGCCTCAGTCCTGCTCAGTGATGTCTAAGCCCCGCTGCAAGCACACAGCTGGGGCCAGGGGCCAGTCGATGTGTGGGGAACCTGTGCAGCCCGCAGCCTGGGGTGCTCGCCCCCACATCACGTGGAGGCAGCCATCAAAGAAGCATCCCACCACTCAGTGATAGAGGGAGTCGTGCTCCCAGCTGAGGCCCACTGAGATCCTCCCAGAAGCCCCCAGCCCCGCAACCTCCCCACTTGCTCCAGGTGGCAAGTAAAGCCAAGTGGCTCCCAGGGCTGGCTTTCCGGTGAACTTGGGGGTGGGGGGTGCTGGGAGGGTGCGATAAGCACAGAAGTCTCAGGGCCACCAGGAGGGGCGGGTGCCCTACAAACTCACTTCTCAGCTCCAAAGAGGAACACAAGGAGACAAGTAAACTCGCCTGGGACCCACTCAGCTCACTCCCCGAGGCGAGCAAGGCGAGGTGAGCCTTGGTCATGGGTGAAATGGGAGCTCAGCCCGAGAGGGGCAGGAGCCCCAGTCTGGCTTAGTCCCGCCTGCCCCAGGGCAGACACAGAGGCAGCCTCCCTCCCTCCCTCTGCCTGGGGGGACCGAGCCCCTGAGTGCTCTGGCGGCCCCCACCTGTGCAAATTTTAGCCAACTTTGAGAAAGCGGAAGCAACTAGCACTGGTTTTTAGCAACCGTTTGGAAGCGGAAGGAGAGGAAACTGTAACTGAGAAAGGAAGCCATGAGAAGCGAGAACTACCTCTGGCCCGGCTCTGCTCTGCACCATTGCTCGTGGTCTTTGCTTGGGGGCCTTCTCGGGCCTCCACACCGGCTGCCCCCCTCAGGCCTGCCCGGCTCAGACGGGGCCTGACCGCAACCCCCGCAGAGCCGTGCCTGCTGTCACCGCTGCTGCCACCGTCTGTCTGTCCAAACACAGCTCCGCCTGCCAGGGAAGCCGTGGGCAGATCCTTACTGCCACCCCTTCCTCGCCTGGCTTGGCCTGGCCCCGGCATCCGGAAGTGGAGGTCAGAGGCGCAGAGGCCTCTGGGAAACACCAGTGTCAGAAGAGACCATTTGGGGCCTGCTGAGCACAGCCACCCTCACCCATCAGAGACCAGCTACAGCTCTGATGAGACTCAGGCTAAAGCAAGCCCAGGCGGGGTGGGGGGGTGGGGGAGCTGACAAGGCCTGCACCCCAACTTCTGCAACATGGACCTGGAGATAGGAAAACCTGGGAAAAGGGTGGGGACTGTAACAGCAGGACCCCATGAATGTTCCGGCTCTGGCCCAACAAGGCACGCAGCTGGGCAGCGTCTGGGAGGTGGGGCCAATGAGGCCAGAAGGCAGGGGACCTGCCAAAGCCCCCGGGACAAGCTGGAACCCACCTCAAAACCACACTCTGCCGAGCCGTGGATGTGAGAGGTCCCGAGTTAGGTCCCCAGCATGGCACATTCCAGAAAGATGCTCTAGTTCTCGGTCTGTGCTTTATGTCCAGGTGCTGGTCTCTCTCTCATATTTTTTGAAAGAAAGAACCTGGGCACACCTGGACGAGGCGGCCCAGAGGAAGAGCACAGACTCAAAGCTCACACTGACAAGGCCTTCAGGCTGAGTCGTGGCTTTAGAGGAACCAATGGTCTGAATCGCTGAATGACCAGAGGCAGGCAGAGTGCTGCGGGCACTGCAGTCACAGAGGTACCGCTCCAAATTCAAAACCTCCGAGGGGCGGCGAGACAGCACAGTGTTTATGCAAACACACTCCTGCCCGAGGCTCAAAGGTCTCAGGTTCAAGCCCCAGCAGAGACTGGGCCAGAGCTGAGCAGGGCTCTGCGGGGGGGAAAAAAAAAGCGAAGGACAAACAAACCTCTGTGGGCTCTGGCCTCCTCACTCACGATGGCCCCCACACCTCATGGTGACAGTAAGACAGCACTTCTCCAGGGATCGGGAGCTCGCGCCCCGCCCCGCCCCGCCCCGCCCGCAAAGGGAGCGAGGCTCCACCCCCGCGCCGGGCGGCAAGGCTGCTCACTCACCCAGGCGCCCAGCCTCTCTCAGCGCTGCACCCGCTTAGCAACCTGCAAAGCAACACTGCCGCCACCGCCTGCCCCGCTTCAGGGCCCTTCAGGCATGTGTGCCCACACACCACTTCCTCCAGGAAGCCCCCCCTGACTGTGTTAGGGGCCTACCCCGCGCTTCATGTCAACCCGACAGCCGCTGAGGGCTCTGGGACAGGGTTCTGGGCCCCTGCCTCCCCCTGGAAGCCGCCTAGTACAGAGCCGGAGGGACTTGCGGTTCCTGAAAGCTGGGGGGCGGGCGGGGCTGCCGTCCCGACCGAGGAGTCTCATCACAATTGGTGGATCGGCCCAGGGAGCGGCTCAACGAAAAGCATGCGGGCCCCGTGCCTCTCGCATAAGCGTCTGTCTGTCGCTCGGTCAGTCTCTGCCTGCCGTTCACGAGCTAAAGCGGCGGGGAGAAGCGGCGCTTCTCTCGAAGAGACTCAGCGGCCCCCCAGGCTGTACGCCCAGGACCCCCGCTCCCGGAAGCGCCCACCTTCACACATCTGCCCTTCCTCCCACTCTCCATGGTGCCGGCTCCACCGCCTCCACCCTGACAGAAGAGCCGGGCGGGCGCCTCGGTGACCCGCAATTGTGACCGTCGCCTCTGTCCCTCCCTGTCCGTCTCCGCTCAAGGGGCGCCCAGGGACGCGCTGGGGAAAGGAGAGGTGAGGGGGTGCGGCCGCGGGTCTGGGGGCAGCTGAGGGGGAAGTGGAGAGAGCCCCGAGACTGCAGAAGACTGGGCGGCCGAGGGGAGACTGGGGGGGCTGAGGAGACTTGGGGGGGGCAGAGGAGAGACTCGAGGGGCTGAGGGGAGACTCGGGGGGCTGAGGAGACTTGGGGGGCTGAGGAGAGACTCGAGGGGCTGAGGAGACTCGGGGGGGCTGAGGAGAGACTCAGGGGCTGAGGGGAGACTCGGGGGCTGAGGAGAGACTCGGGGGATGAGGAGACTTGGGGGGCTGAGGAGAGACTCGAGGGGCTGAGGGGAGACTCGGGGGGCTGAGGAGACTCGGGGGCTGAGGAGAGACTCGGGGGCTGAGGGGAGACCCGGGGGCTGAGGAGAGACCCGGGGGCTGAGGAGAGACCCGTGGGCTGAGGGAGACCCGGGGGCTGAGGGGCGACTCTGGGGGCTGAAGGGAGACCCGGGGGCTGAGGGGAGACCCGGGGGGTGAGGTGAGACCCGGGGGCTGAGGGGAGACTCGGGGGACTGAGGAGACTTGGGGGGGCTGAGGAGAGACTCAGGGGCTGAGGGGAGACCCGGGGGCTGAGGAGAGACCCGGGGGCTGAGGGTAGACCCGGGGCCTGAGGGGAGACCCGGGGGCTGAGGGGAGACCCGGGGGGCTGAGGGGAGACCCGGGGGGCTGAGGGGAGACCCGGGGGCTGAGGGGAGACCCGGGGCCTGAGGGGAGACCCGGGGGCTGAGGGGAGACCCGGGGGCTGAGGGGAGACCCGGGGGCTGAGGGGAGACCCGGGGGCTGAGGGGAGACCCGGGGGCTGAGGGGCGACTCTGGGGGCTGAGGAGAGACCCGGGGGCTGAGGGGAGACCCGGGGGCTGAGGGGAGACCCGGGGGCTGAGGGGAGACCCGGGGGCTGAGGGGAGACCCGGGGGCTGAGGGGAGACCCGGGGGCTGAGGGGAGACCCGGGGGCTGAGGGGCGACTCTGGGGGCTGAGGAGAGACCCGGGGGCTGAGGGGAGACCCGGGGGCTGAGGGGAGACCCGGGGGCTGAGGGGAGACCCGGGGGCTGAGGGGAGACCCGGGGGCTGAGGTGCCGAGAGGACGCGGCGGCGGAAGCGCACGGCGACCGCGGGGTCCGGGCTCACCTGCACGGGGGGGCGGCGGCTCCTCGCACTCGGGGCTCATCGGGGCGCCCCCCTCGCCCCGCCGGCTCGGGCCCCTCGGCCTCTCCGGGGACGGCGGCTGGCGCGCCCACCCGCGGGCGGCGGGGTTCGCGGTCCGGCGGCGTCCGCGGGCCCTCGGGGGGACGGCGCCCAGCTCCCTCGGCCGGCCGCCCGGAGGACGCCCTTCTCCGCGGCGCGAACGAGCCGACAGACGCCGAGGACCCCGAGTCCGCCGCACTCGTCCCCCGAAAGCCACTGGGCGTCCGGCCTCGGGAGTCCACCTCAGGCCCTCCGCCGCCCGGCTCCGGCCGCCACGATCCCACAATCCCCGGCGCGGGGCACGCAGACGCACCGCCCTCTTGCCGCCGTCTCGCTGCGCCCCGTACTGCGCACGCGCGCCCGGCCCGCTCGCGCCCGCCCGGAGCCCCGCCCTCCGGCCCCGAGGCGCCTGCGCGGGTTCGCGCCAACGGTCCTCCGGGTTGAAGCCAGGCGGCCCAGTGCGCAGGCGCCGCGGCTCCGCTCCGGAGCGCAGGGGAGTCCGGCTCCGGGACTTGTCTCCGCCGCTCGCCCGGGAAGCCGCCCGGCCCCTCCGATCCCGATCCGGGGATCCGTCGCGGGCTTTCTCTCCAGCATGGCCGGCGCTCGGGGCCCCGGGGATCTGAGCCTCAGTTTCCCGCTTTGCACAGCCCTGCCCCAGGGCACAGAGAGGACAGAGGTCGCGCCCCGGCCCTGCCGGGTTCTGTCGTCAGTCTTTGGGGGCCAAGGAGATGGTCGACCCGGTTAGCGTGCACAGGGCGCCGTACGCAAGGACCTGGGTTCAAGCCCCCGGCCTCCACATGGGAGCACCAAGCAAAGGAGGTGCTTGGCAAGCGGTGGGATTTTATTTGTTTATGTGTTTTCCTCTCTTTACCAGAGCCCTGCTCAGTGCTGGCTTATGAGGACGGGTGGGGACTGAACCTGGGCCTTCAGAGCTTGAGGTATGGAAGTCTTTTTTTTTTTTTTTAATTTTAAATTTTATTTATTCCCTTTTGTTGCCCTTGTTGTTTTATTGTTGTAGTTATTATTGTTGTTGTTGTTGGATAGGATGGAGAGAGGAGGGGAAGACAGAGAGGGGGAGAGACAGACAGACACCTGCAGACCTGCTTCACCGCCTGGGAAGCGACGCCCCTGCAGGTGGGGAGCCGGGGGCTCGAACCGGGATCCTTCTGCCGGTCCTTGGGCTTCGCGCCACCTGCGCTTAAACCCGCTGCGCCCCCGCCCGACTCCCAGGTATGGAAGTCTTTTTGGAATTAACCATTATGCTCTCTCCAGCCCTCTCCCTCTCTGATAGGGAAAGGGGGGAAATGGGTCCACTGGAAGCTGGGGTGTTGTACAGGCAAGGAACCCGTGTAAACCCCACTGGTAAAAGCAGTAGTCTTTATTATTTTTATTTTATTCTTGGTGTGTTGCCTACTTGGGAGAAGTTGCAGACTTTGGAGTGAATGTGGGGGTTCCACGCTGGCTATGTGACCCCACCTTGGACCCCTAGGCTCGACTTCCTTGTGGAAAAATACCATCTGTTAGGAATCTGGCAGGAACTGACCTAAAAAGCAAAGGAGTGTGGGGGGGCCCGAGAGGTTGCCCAGTGGGTGAAGCACAGGCCCGGAAGGCACGAGGTCCAGGTTTGATAACCACGGTACCCAACATAGGAGCCAGAGGGATGCCCTGATTCTCCCTCCCGCCAATAAGCACGGAAAGGCACACACTCGATAGGAAGCTAGTGGGTGCTTTGCAGTCCCCCTGGGCCAGGGTCCCTGGCAGCTGAGAACTCCGTGCCCACCTCCTCCCGCACTCAAAGGTTGATTGGTGGACAGTAGTCATTGCAACAGGTCCAGCAAGGCATGCTGGGAAAGCACATGGCCTCTTGCCATGGGGTAGGCTGTGGGTGTCCAACTGTGAGGATTCTTCAAAGAAGAGAAATTGAGAGGGTGGAACCCCGAATAAGAAGGAAAGATCGAGAGAAGCAAGAATAAAAAAGCAATGGTGGGTGAGTGTGCTGACGCTAGTTGGGGAAGGTCTGAATTTGGACACCAGACACTAGTTTTGAACTTTCTTTAATCTTTTATTTACTAGAGACAGCCAAACATTGAGAGGGTAGGGGGAGACAGGGAGCGACAGACACTTGCAGCACTGCTTAACCACTCAAAAAGCTTTCCCGAGGTGGGGACTGGGGACTCGAACCTCGGTCCTTGCGGACTGTAACGTGCATTCAACCAGGTGCGCCACCACTTGGCCCCTTTATTACCCGAGACACTAATTTTGTAAAACATTTCCTCAGTTATAAACCAAACAAAACCCGTTATAATTTTGTAAGTCAACATTAAATAATAAAAAATTAAAAAAACAAAACAGCAGAGTGACTAGATTGGTCCTCTACAGTAAGTGTACTGGAGCAACGCTCTTTGTTTTTCCCCATCTTGTGCATTTAAATTAAATTCCGGGCCCCTGGTCCCTTCTCCGCTGGAGAGGAATAGACACCATAGCAGAACTTCCCTTGTCCCGTCACACCTCGTACGTGCTGCAAGGCTTCAAATCCAGGCTGCAAACATTGCCAAGCGTGTGCCCAATGAGTAAGCACCTCTGGCCTGTAAAGCAGGTGATGCGGTGTGGGACCCTCAAAGCATGAAGCAGTAAGTTCCTTCCCAGCACTTGTGCCCCTGCCCTCATTAATAGTTTCAATGTTTATTTATTTATTGAACTGGATAGAAACAAAGTCCAGAGCGAAGGGGAAGATGACACAGAGAAGGATACCTGCAGCCCTGTTTCCACCACTGGTGAAGCTTCCCCCCTGCAGGTGGGGGCCCGGGGGCTCAAACCCGGGTCCTCGCACATGATAACGTGCACTCAGCCAGGGGTACCACCACCCGGTGAAATATTTTTAAAAACATAGGGGCCCGGTGTCGGCACACCTGGTTGAGTGCACGTCACGTTACAATGTGCAAGGACCCAGGTTCGAGCCCCCTGGTCGCCGCCCGCAGGAGGAAAGCTTGCGAGTGGTGAAGCAGGGCTGCAGGGATGTCTATCACCCGCTTCCCTCTTGGTTCGTGGCTCTCTCTGTTATCCAGTAAATAAAGAAAAGCATAGACAGCCGGAGAGATGGCACAGCTGACAGATACATGCCTGAGGCCCCTAGTTTGCCCCCCAGCACTGCATGGACCAAAGTGATGATTTAACTTCTGTCTTATGAGAAACTCTTCCATATGTAATAAGGAAAATAAATCTTGAAAAATTATTGTAATATTTTATTTAAAAATAAAAGGAAAGCGTACAAAGACTGGGTGGTCAGGAGCAACATTTTATTACCCCCCACGCCCCCCAGTGGCTGCCAGGCCCCCAGTTTCATGCCCTCCTCCCAGGTCCCCTCCAGAGGCGAAACACAGGAGAACCACCTTTCCCAGAAACAATGTGAACAGGACAAGGGGAGTGGAGTGAGGATGTGAGAGACGGGCCCCAGAATGCCTCTGAGCCCCTCCAGGGGGCTGAGCAGAGTGGGCTGTCGGGCCCAGGGTCAAGTGGGTGCCAACAGCCCTGCTCTCCCTGGGAGAGGGTCTCTCGGGTGGGGAGGGAGGCAGGAGGCCTGGGGTTCCCGAGGAGAGGGCCTGAGAGGCCGCTGTCTTCACCGGTCCATGCTGTCGTCCGTTGGGCTGGAGAAGCAGGTCTGTAACAGCTTTTCGCAGAACTCCAGCTCCTCCTGGATTGGGGGGTGAGAGTGGGGACCCTGAGTGTGGGGGTCAGTCCCTGCTTCCCACAGGGGCTCCTACCCACAGTGCTTTTCTACCCTCTCTGCACCTGCCTGCCCCAGAGGCCTCCCAGGTCTCCCTCCTTGGCACAGATCCACCAGTCACTATTTCTCTCTCTCTCTCTCTCTCTCTCTCTCTTCACCAGAGCCCTGCTCAGCTCTGGCTTGTGGTGGTGTGGGGGGTTGAACCTGGGACTTGGAGCCTCAGGCATGAGTCTCTTTGCAGAACCGTTATGCCGTCTCCTCCGATCTGTCACTGTTTCTCTCACTGTCGACCCCAGTCCCCTTTCCTCACACTAGGCCCAGGGCCTCTTTTTTTTTTTTTTTTTTTGCCTCCAGGGTTATTGCTGGGGTTCGGTGCCTGCAATGTGAATCCACTGAAGGCCATTTCTCCCCCATTTTATTTTATAATAAATTATTAGAATAGGTGGAGGTGGGTTGTGTCTGAGAGTTAAAAAAGAGGCTGGGGGGCAGGCGGTGGCACACCAGATTAAGCCCACATAGTAAGAAAGCGCAAGGACCCAGGTTCGAGCCCCCGGTCCCCATCTGCAGGGGGAAAACTTCACAAGTGGTGAAGCAGGGCTGCAGGTGTCTGTCTCTCTCCCTCCCTATCTCTCCCTCCCCTCTCAGTCTCTCTCTGCCCTATCCAAACACATGAGAAAAAGTGTGTCGGCCCTAGGGCAGAGCCCGGGCTGCCCCTGGCGAGGCTGCCCCGCACCTGGTACTCCTCGCGCTGCTGCAGGAGCTGGCACCGGTGGCGCAGAAGCTCCTCCAGGCCCAGCTCGGGCTCCCGGCACTCCCGCACGCCCTGGGGGAAGTCTGTCACCAGGCTGCCGGACACAAAAACAAGTGCTGCGGACTCTCCTGACAAGCCCTGACTCGTGCCCCGCCCAGCCCAGTGACTCTGCTGGGACCACTCTGCGGGGGTCTGCCAGCAGCCCAGCTGCTCCCTGTCTCGCCAGCGTGTGCACGACTCCCTCCCGTGCGTGGGAGCCACGCTGCAAACTCGAGAGGGGGTGAGCTCTGATGTCTGGGCCCCAGCACAGGAGAGGCCCAGACCTCTGGGGCTGAAACCCACCCACGGTGCCCTCGCCCACCTGCACAAGGCTCCCAGCACGTGTTCGTGGAAGGGGCTATGCTCCGTCCGCACCAGGGCCACCAGCTGCTGGACCATCCCCATGGAGCACAGGGTTCCTGGGAGAGGCATCGCGCTCAGCGGCGGGCCAGCCGGCCTCGTGGTACCCTCCTCTCCCTCCGTCCCCCCCGCCCTCTCCCGGGGGACCCCGGCCCCGGCCGCCCCACCTTTGTGCTCGGGGTGGCCCACCAGCAGGTTCTGCAGCAGGAACGCGGATTTGACCTTGAGTTTCTGCACCTGCTGCTGCATGGCCCGCATCAGCACGGAGAAGCCGTCCAAGCGGAGGAACTGCAGCAGCCCTGCCTCCTGCTCGCGGACCAGGCCTGCGGTGCGGTGCGGTACGGGTGCGGGCCGGTCACCACTCCACCCCCACCGACTTCACCAGCACCCTCCTCAGCACCAACTCCTCCTCAGCCTCCCCTGCACACCGGCACCCTCCCCCTCCCCCTCCCCGGCCATCTGCCCAGCCAGAATCCCTGCCGGACAGAAGCGCCAGGTCTGGGCAGGGAGGCGGCTGGGTGTGAGAATACCGGCTCTCAGAGCTCGAGTCCCAGAGGCCGTAGGCTCCATCCCTGGGACCAAAGCACACTGTTCTCTGTCTCATGAATATTAATAAAGCTAACAAAACACCAAGGAAGAGCTGGAGGGACAGCTCACTGGGTAGGACACACCTGCCTAGTCCTGCGCACGGCCCAGGTTTGAACCCAACACCACAAGGAGCTGCCCCAGCAGTGGGAAAGAGCCGGTGCCTCGGCGCATCCCCTTCTCTCCGAAGGCAAAAGGCCCAAGGCCCCGGGGACGCGTGCACGCGTGCGCGCGCGCGCGCGCGCGCACACACACACACACACACACACACACACACGGGGAAGGGGAAGGGGGACGCTGCACCAGGGTCAGGCCGAGGTTCTGGACCCTTGGCTCTAGCTCGGACTGGCAGCTGAGGCTCAGCCAGGCCCAGCACCGTGGGGCCCAGGGACTCACAGGAGATGGCGAAGAGGGCCTTGACGCGCACGGAGTCGCAGGAGTCGCGGTCCAGCAGCCGCAGCAGCTTGCGCAGGGCACCCAGGCCCAGCACCTGCTCCTGGATGGCCGCCACGTTCTGGCTGCACGTGCCGATGAGCTGCGCCGCGCGCCACCGCAGCCCCGCCGCCGCCGCCTCCAGGTAGCGGCCCACCAGCAGGTGCATGCCCGAGAGCTGGCAGAAGTCTGCACCGAGGGAAGAGCGGAGAGGCTGGCTGACGGGGTGAGCTGGGGGCTGGACATGGGGCCTCCGGAGGGGGATTCAACGGGAGGGAGCCGGTGCACCTGAGAGCGTGCGTGAGGCCCTGGGTTTGAGCTCTGGTAGCACCGGGGACGTGAAGCGGTGCTGGGATGTCTCTCATGCTTTCTTCTCAAAATACACGAGGGCCGGGCAGCGGCACACCTGGTTAGACGCACACACTACAGTGCGCAAATACCCAGGTTCAAGCCCCCGCTCCCCACTTGCAGGGTAAAAGCTTCATAAGCAGTGAAGCAAGTACTGCAGGTGTGTCTCTGTCTCTCTCCCCTCCTCTCTCAAATTCTGTCCTATCAAAACAAAAATGGCGGGGTCAGCCAGTGGCACACCTGGTTGAGCACACGTTACAATATGCAAGGAGCCAGGTGTCTCTCCCTCTCTGTCTCCCCTTGCCCTCTCAATGTCTGTCTCTATCCAGTAAATAAGTATATAAATAATAAAAAGAGAAAATGGCCACAGGGAGCAGTGCATTCATCATGCAGGCACCAAGCCCCAGCAATAACACTAGTGGCAATAAAATTAAAAGAAAAGAAAAAAGCGCCGGTCAGGGAAGCCACTTAGCAGTGTAATGCACACGCGACGGTCTGCGCTTATTCTCCGGCATTCTTTGACTCTGTCTTGTAAGACAAAGAGTCAAAGCCCCAGTATCACCTTGGAGGTCCCGTGTGCCCGTGTCCCCTCTACTCCTGACTCTTCTCGCTCTCACAGTCTGAGAGTAACTATGGACACCCAACAGACAGACCAACTACACGTTCTGGGCCTGACAGCAAGGCGGTGCTTCGGGGCCAGCTGTGTGGGGAGACTCGTGATGTCAGGGACAGGGCAGAAGCCAGGCGCAGAGCGGCCCCTCCCAGCTGTGAGCAGGACCCCAACTGGAGGGGGAGGGACCGGTTGGCCTCCAAGGGAGGATGAAGGCCGGGCAGCAGCAGGATGTGGGGCGGAGGAGGCTGCAGCCACAGGAGGAGGGAGGCCCAGGGGGGTGGGGGTGGGGGGCTGGGCTGGGCACCTGCCGCGTTGTCCATGTTCTCACACAGGTCGGCCAGCAGCTCCAGGGCGCCCTCCCGCTCCTGCTGGTCAGAGGCCAGCTCGGCCTCTCCGGCGGAAGAGGGCATGGGCTGGGACAGCACCCGCAGGCAGCTCTTCATCTGCTCCACCTCCTCGCGCTGGCCCCGGAAGGCAGCAGACATGGCCTCCTGGAGCCACTGGCGCCTCTGGGAGGAGGGGCAGAAGCAGACCCTCATCAGAACTCATTCCCGAAGAGCAGGCCTTACTCGCAGCCGGCAGCCGACCGCTCCTTCCCGAAGCCCGCAGGCACACAGGGAGTGTCTTTCCATCCACACCAGGGAAGCAGCCTGGACAGACTGGGCAGGAGGGAGGCAGAGGCGACGCCGGCTCCCATTCTGGTGGGTGGCACAGCAAACCAAAGGAAATGAATGGCAGTGAGTGAGGTGATGGCGCGGAGCTGGTGGGAAAGTCAGGAGGGCGGAGGTGGGGTTGCAGAATCAAGCAGGTAACTTGTGGTCAGTCTCTTGGGACATGGAAGCAAAAAGCAGGCAAGGGAATGAGTCAGACAGACACCTGGGAGAGGAGGCGCCGAGCAGGGGGACAGCCAGGGACGAACAGAAGAAGCAGAGGTCACAGAGGACAGAGGGGCAGAGACAGACGACAAGAGCAGACTGCTGCGTGAGGCCCGGAGGCTCCTGTGCAGTCTTGGAATTTCACTGAGTGAGGGGCCAAGGGAGGCCATGAGCAGAGCAGAGAAGGGGCTACACAGCCCCATCAGCTGAACGGAGAAGGTGAAGACGGACATGCAGGGAGAGCCCACAGCAGCCACGGTCACACACTAGATACAGCCACCAGTAACTCCTCATGTGTTACTAAGTGTCTCTGAGGGATAATATGGCTCCCAGTGCAGAGTCCCCGGCCTAGAGATCTGAATTGGACAACCATCAGGGCACATCCTCAACAGCTTGAATGCTCAGAGGAGTCAAGGACAGAGAAGTGAGAACACACCAGTCCATCATTAAGAGGCTGGGGAACAAGGAAAGAGTTACAAGAGCCACAGAGAAAGGAAGAAAGGCCACAGATGACATTGTTCTAGAAGCCAAAAGAAGGACGGGGTAAGGGGGGGGGCCGGGCGGTAGCGCAGCGGGTTAAGCACATGTGCACAAAGACCAAGGACCAGCGAAGATCCTGGTTCGAGCCCCCAGCTCCCCACCTGCAGGGGAGTCGCTTCCCAGGCGGTGAAGCAGGTCTGCAGGTGTCTGTCTTTCTCTCCCCCTCTCTGTCTTCCCCTCCTCTCTCCATTTCTCTCTGTCCTGTCCAACAGCGACAACATCAATAACAACAATAATGACGACAACAATGGAACAAGAAGGGCAACAAGGGAGAAAATGGCCTCCAGGAGCAGTGGATTTGTAGCGCAGGCACCGAGCCCGGCGATAACTGGGGATGGATGAAAAAAAAAAGAAGGGCTGGGGGGACAGCATCATGGTTCTGCAAATGGCTTTCACGCCTGAGGCTCCAAGCTCTCAGGTTCAATCCCCAGCACCACCATCAGCCAGGGCTGAGCAGGGCTCTGGTGTTTCTGTCTTCCTGTATCTCTCTAAAATAATATATATTAAAAAAAAAAAAGCATTCATATATATATATATATATATATATATATATATATATATATATACACACACACATTTTTTATTTATTGATGGGTGGGCCACACACCAGAACTACTCTACCTACATCCCAGTCTTTTTTTTTTTTTTTTTTTTTTGCCTCCAGGGTTATTGCTTGGTGCCTGCACTATGAATCCACTGCTCCTAGAGGGCATTTTTCCCCTTTTGTTGCCTTTGTTTATTATTGTTGTTACTGCTGTTGTTGGATAGAACAAAGAGAAATTGAGAGAGGGGAAGACAAGGGGAGAGAAAGACAGCTGCAGACCTGCTTCACCACTTGGGAAGTGACCCCCTGCAGGTGGGGAGCTGGAAGGCTCGAACCAGGATCCTTTCACCAATCCTTGAGCGTTGTGCCATGTGTGCTGGCCCGCCGCGCTACCAGCCGACCCCAATAAATAAGTGGTTTTTTTTTTTTTTTTTAAATAAGTGTTTTTATGTGGACTTTGCTATCCCAGTCTTAGATACATTTAGGCAAGATGCTTAATCTTGATGGGTATGCTTATCCTTAAGGATAAATCACAGACGTGAACAGATTAGCACAAAATTCTATTCACAATAATCTCCAACGAAACATATTAAAATACATTTATTGGGGGTCGGGTGGCAGTGCAGCGGCTTAGGCACAGGTGGCGCGAAGCGCAAGGACCCGTGTAAGGATCCCAGTTTGAGCCCTGACTCCCCACCTGCAGGGGAGTCGCTTCACAGGTGTGAAGCAGGTCTGTAGGTGTCTGTCTTTCTCTGTCTCTCCCCTGTCTTCCCCTCCTCTCTCCATTTCTCCGTCCTATCCAACAACAACGACATCAACAAGAACAACAATAACTACAACAACAATAAACAAGGGCAACGAAAGGGAAAATAATTTTTTTTAAATACATTTATTCTGGCTCTGGAGGTGGCACAGTAGATAAAGCCTTGGACTCTCAAGTATGAGGTCCCAAGTTCAATTCCCAGCATCATATATGCCAGATGGATGCCTTGGTTCTTCCCACTCCCAACTAACAAATAGCTGTAGTAAGGCTTTGAGCATGGGGGCCTGATGTTTGACCCCTGGGACTGCAGAAACTACTGCTTCTCTCTATTAATATACATACACACATATATATGTGTTGTGTATATATATGTATATAAATGTACATATGTTTTTTTTTTTTTTATAACTAAAGCTCTGGTTTATGGTGGTGCAGGGGATTTAACCTAAGACTTTGGAGCCTCAGGCATGAAAGTCTTTGCATAACCATTATGCTACCTCCCCCCTGACATTTATATTTTTAAATGAAAAAAAAAATGTTATTAATCTTCAAAACAATCCTATGAGGTATTACTACCCTCTTTTTACAGAAGAGATCACTGACGCCCAGAAAGGCTGTCTGTCACTTGCCCAAGGTCACAAAGTCAGCAAGCATCAAAACATCTGAAGTTGAACCTAGGCAGTCGGCCCAGAGCCTCAGTGAGGCCGGCCACGCTGCTGCCTTCAGGTCACTGCCAGTGGGCGGCGCTGTCTGCTGCCCTACTTCCAAAGGCTGCCGCTCACTGTCACAGTCAACTGGCAAGTGGAGAGCCAGCGGCTCCACCAAGGTCGCACAGCTGGGTACAGCTCAGCGCTGGTCTTGACGGAGTCCCACTAGGGCTTCTTCTCTCTATCCTGCTCCCCAGCACAGGGGTCCGGAACCTGTCGCCCCCAAAGTTTGGAGGTCTGACCTTCCGTGCACAGTCAGTCACCCGCATCCAGCACAAACGTAGCCCACACCCAGGAATCTCCCTGCGCCCAGCTCCCCGAGGCACGCTGACCCCACGCCCTCGCCCCAACCTCTCGGCCCCTCGCCCCCGTACCTCCTCGCTCATGGGTTCTGGAGGGGGGTCGGGCTCCTCGGAGCCCGCCGTGATGGCCATCTGCAGCAGGCCCTGGAGGTTGCGCGGGGGCGGTCGGTTGTTCGAGCCCCCGGCCGAGGAGCTGCCGCCACCGGCCGAGGACCCCTGGGAGGAGGCTGGGGGCAGCGCCAGGGGGAGGCGGCTACCCCCGGGGCCTTGGTCCGCCATGGGCTGCTCGTGAGAAGGGGAGCAAGTGCTGCGAACAGGGGGTCTTCGCAGCTGGGGGGGCTCCGGCGTCCTGGCGGGGCGACTCCTGGGGTTCTGCTGACAAGGTGGTCTTTTAGGGGCGCTCGGCCACCCCCCATGACCCCAAACCGCTCTGCACACACAAGCCCCCTTCCCCAGGTGACCACAACGCCTCTCCCCCACTTCCTTCCTTCCTTCCTTCCCACAGGACCCTTCCTCCGAGTAGGACACCCCTCCCTCCTTCCTCCGTAGCAACAAGCCCCTCCCACCCTCCCTAGCAACCTCGCGAACCCCCCTCCCTCATCACGCGGCTGGCGTGCCTGTCTCTTAGCAACCCCATAGTTCCGTAGCGACAAGCTCCCTCCTGGTCGCCTTAGGAACAAGCCTCCTCCCTCCTCTGCGAAGGGGGGAGCCAGAGCGGGGCGGACCTCACCTCCTCCGGCCTCGAGTCGCAGCCGCTACTAAAACCAGAATAGCCTGCACCTGACTCTCCTGGGCGCCGCCATCTTGGCCGGAAATGCGTAATCCCTCCCGGAAGTTGCGGCGCCCCAGCCCAGTGTGCAAAACTGGTAGCAGAGCGGAGGCGTCCGCGGGCCTCTTCAGCGACGACCCCCAACGGCCCCTCGCACCCAAGCTCTTCCCGGGATGCGCCTCGCCCCGCCGGCCCTGCTCACACTCTCCGCTCTCGGAGACGCCCCGGCCCTCGGCGAGCCCCGCCCCTTCACCTTCCACGCCAGCCCCGCCCGCCACAGGCCACGCCCACCCACAGACCCCGCCCCCCGCCAGCTAGGTCCCGCCCACCACTCCAGACGCCGTCCCTAGTCCGGTCCGCAGCCCAGCTAAGCCCCGCCCCGCGCCGCGCCCCGAGAGGCCCCGCCCCGAGAGGCCCCGCCCCCGAGAGGCCCCGCCCTCCACCGCGTCTTCCCGGCCTTGTTCTGTCCGCTGGACCGCGCCATGGGTTCCCCCGGGCGCCCCGTTCTCACCCGAGCATCCTGAGGCCCCCCTGCTGCCACGATTCGTGGTTCCTCCACTTGGGGGTCTCTAATCGCCCGTATTTCATCCCCGCCTATCGCTCCCTCAAGAATCTGCCCTGGGAGCAGTAGCTGGGAGAGAAGGGGGTCTTTAAAATATATAATAAAAAGAAAATAAAAGTATATTTATATGTGGAGACTTTTCATGCTGAAGGTTCCAAGGTCTCGGATTCAAAGCCCGGCAATACCATAAGCCAGAGCTGAGAGGTGGTTTAGTCTCTCTCCCTCTGTATCCCTCTTATTTAAATTATATATATAAATACATGAGGTACCCTCTTAGACAAGCTTTGATTACATACGTAATTTTATCTGTTTATTAAAAATATTATTTATTTGTGGTCCGGGAGGTGGCGCAGTGGATGAAATGTTAACTCTCAATCATGAGGTCTTAAGTTCGATCCCCAGCAGCACATGTACCGGCATGATGTCTGGTTCTTTCTCTCTCCTCCTATCCCTCTCATTAATAAATAAATAGGGAGTCGGGCGGTAGCTCAGCGGGTTAAGCGCAGGTGGCGCAAAGCACAAGGACCGGATGCCGGTTCGAGCCCCCGGCTCTCCACCTGCAGGGGAGTCGCTTCACAGGTGGTGAAGCAGGTCTGCAGGTGTCTGTCTTTCTCTCCCCGTCTCTGTCTTCCCCTCCTCTCGCCTTTTTTCTCTGTCCTATCCAACAGCGATGACATCATTAACAACAATAAAAAACAAGGGCAACAAAAGGAAATAAATATTTTTAAAGAAACAAAAAATAAAAACATTTAAAAATATATTTTATTTATTTTACTTTAATGAGATTGAGAGATATAGACAGAAAGATACAGAGAAGGAGAGACCAGAGTCCTGATCAGCTCTGGCTTATGGTAGTCCTGGGAATTGTACGTGGGACTTCAGTGCCTCAGGCATGAGAATCCTTTGCAAAAGCATTATGCTGTCTCCCCAGCCCCGTATTTTATTTTTTTAATTAAAAAAAAAAGTTCTGGTCGCCCATCAGAACCCCTTCCAGGAAAGTCTGTCCTGGTCACACACGGCGGTCTTGTTCTGGGCTGAGGTTAGAAGCAGAGTAGATGATAGGGAGGGCCAAGGGCCCTGGTGACCACATTGTGGTTTCCTGTTTCAGTCATCAGGGAATGACCAAAAATTCAGTAGCTTGAAACCACACACCCCCTCCTTTATTTATTTATTTTTTTTATCATCTTCCCTTCTGAGGTCAGAAGCCCAGGACAGTGGGGTGGGCAGGCTGAGTTCCTCCAGAAGATCCACGGGGACAGACAGTGTCCTGGCCTTTGAGAGGCACCAGCATTCCCTGGATTGTGGCCACATTACTGAAGCTACCATTTCTTTCTTTTTCACATTTTTTAAAAATTTATTAGAGAGCCAGACCATCATCCTGGCATGCATGGTGTCGAGGACCCAAATCAAAATTTTCCCATTTGCAAACTCACTGTCAGTCTGGTGGCCCTGCGTTTATTCCCCAGCATCACGTATTCTAGAGTGGTAGGTACTCTACGCGCTCGCTCTCTCTCTCTTTCCGTGTGTGTGTGTGTGTGTGTGTGTGTGTGTGTGTGTGTGTGTACATATTTATATTAAAGAAAGAAAGAAGCTAATCTGACTACAGTTTGTACCTTGGCATCCACAGAAGGTTGTTTTCTGGAATCACTCCATGTAGAGCACAAAGTCTACAGCTACTGAGACCTGCATATTCTCAAGTTCTTTATAGCCAGATCACCCAAAGTGGGTTAATGCATAAATGCAGAGCCATGGAAAAGGGAATTCTGGCAGCCAGGGAGGTGGCTCCGAGGACCAAATGTTAGACTCTCAAGCATGAGGTCCTGAGTTTGATCTTCAGTACTGCATAGGCCAGAGTGATGTTATGTGTTTTGTGTGTGTGTGTGTGTGTTTCTCATAAATAAATGAATAAATCTTTTTTAACTTTCCTTTTTTAATATTTATTTTATTTATTGAGTCCTTTTTGTTGCCCTTGTTGTTCTATTTTTGTAGTTATCATTGTTGTTGTTATCATTGTTGTTGTTATTGATGTCGTCATTGTTGGCTAGGATAGAGAAATGGAGAGAGGAGGGGAAGACAGAGAGGGGGAGAGAAAGACAGACACCTGCAGACCTGCTTCACCGCCTGTGAAGCAACTCCCCTGCAGGTGGGGAGCCGGGGGGCTCGAACCGGGATCCTTATGCCGGTCCTTGTGCTTCGTGCTACCGCCCTGTTGGGTGGTCTGCCAGCTCCCCCTGGCTTCTGCTTAACCAAGCACCGGTATGCCTGTATAGGGATTGGTTTGATCCCACTCAAAGCTGCGGTCTATTTATATAAATCACTTTTACATTTACATAAAGCACCACCCTCCCTCCAGGGCATTGGTGGTTCAGTGGTAGAATTCTTGCCTGCTCTGCCCCCTCTCCTTGTCACACCCTGATTTTCACCAGTCACTTTTCTCTCCACCCTCTCTATGTCACATCCTGTTCACACCCTACTTGGGAAGTTTATATAAAGACAACATTGTTCGTTTTAGTTTTAGTTTAGTTTAGCTTGGCTTAGATTGTGCTGCGTCCAGCATGAATAAAGAAATACTGCATACAACCCAGCCATGAGTCCCGGGTCGTCTGTCTCCCATCAGTGAAGCTCAGCCCGACACCACCCGGACCCATGTTGGATTCTTAAGCATGAGGTTCTAAGTTAGATTTCCAGTGTAGTGTGTGCCAGAGTGATGCTCTGGTTCTCTCTCTACTCTCTCATAAATAAATTAATATATGTTTTTAAGAAAAAAAGAAAATATATATGGTCTAGGGAGGTAGAAAAATTGTTCTGTAAAAAATTTCATGCTTGAGTCTCTGAGGTCCCAGGTTTAATTCCCAGCACCACCGTAAACCAGAACTAAGCAGTGCTCTGGCCTTTTTCTCTGTATCTTTATCTCTGTAGCTCTCTTTCATGAAAAATAAATAAATAAATACAATTAAAAAGAAAAGGGACCGGGTGGTGGTGCACCTGGTTGACCACACATGTTACAGTTCACAAGGACCTGGGTTCAAGCTCTCAGTCCCCACCTGCAGAAGAAAAGCTTTGCAAATGGTGAAGCAGGGCTGCAGATGTCTCTCTTTCTCTATTCCTCTCGATCTCCCCTACCTTCTGTAAAAGGCAGTAGCCTTGAAATTCCCTTTTTATGCAGTTGTTTGTTAAGTGCTTTTAGTATAAGTTGCTTGTAGTATGAGGTGGAAAATTCCTTGCCCCTTCCCCCTTGAATAAACAGGACTTAATCAGTGAAGGCCACCCATTGTTTTGTAAGTTGTTCGAAGGACCCTGCATGGGACAAGCCTTATCAGGACCTAATCAGTGAAGGCCACCCATTGTTTTAAGGACCCTGCATGGGGACAAGCCTTATCAGGACCTATGCACAGACTTTATGGTGTGTTGTCTACCGGATGGGTGGTCATAGCTGATGGCGGGAGGATGTGGCGACCCTGCCTGGTTGAATTCTATTGGTTGTGTGATCTTACTATATTTGAAACTAGCCCGCCCTTTGCTTTGAATGGATCATGCTTTTGCTAAGTTTGAAATGATTGGATTTTGTGTTTGCTATAGCCTGTTATTGGATGTAGGTTGACAAGGTGATGTGCTCCCCGTCCTTGAGTGTAGTCTGAATTCCTATAAATTGTGTGGTTTGAGCCCTGTTCAGGGTCGAGCTTGGTAGACTAACAGCAGTCACCATCTCAGCCCGGATTGCAATTCGTCAATAAACATCTTCGCTTCCTTGTAGTGGATGGTGGTTTGATTTATGCTCGCTAACACCTTCTCAATTTCTGACTGTCTCTATCCAATAAATAAAGATAATTACAAAAAAATAGAAAAAAATAGAAAAGAAAAAATAGATTCAAACCCAGCCTCTATCACACAGAAGGAAGCTTTGGTGCTGTTCTCTTTCTCTGCCTCTGTGTCTCTATGAAAGAAATAGAAGAAGGGAGAAAAAGGAAGGAAGAAAGGAAAGAAGCCTTGGAATGTAAGAAAGATTGTGAGTGTGGGTGAGGGTAGACAGCATAATGATTATGCAAAGAGACTCTCATGCCTGAGGCTCTGAAGTCCCAGATTCAATAAGTCAGAATTGAGCAGGAGGGCTCTGGTGAAAGAAAGAAAGAAAAAAAAATGAAGAGTTTCAATAGATCTGAACAGTTCAACCCCATGTCTGGCAGCACTAACTAGGTAACACATAACTGCGTATCATATCGTGAAAGTCTGTATGACCGCGGCTCACATGCAAATATCCTGGTGTCCTACCATAGCCCGAAGCTGTGCAGTGACTATCACTTTCCATTAGTGCTCAGACACTTGAGAGTGAAAACGGACCCTATCAATAATTACACAAGGGAGTCAGGCTGTAGTGCAGCGGGTTACGCGCAGGTGGCGCAAAGCACAAGGACCGGCATAAGGATCCTGGTTCGAACCCCGGCTCCCCACCTGCAGGGGAGTCACTTCACAGGCGGTGAAGCAGGTCTGCAGGTGTCTGTCTATCTCTCCTCCTCTCTGTCTTCCCCTCCTCTCTCCATTTCTCTCTGTCCTATCCAACAACGACAACAACAATAATAACTACAACAATAAAACAAAAAGGGCAACAAAAGGGAATAAATAAATTAAATAAGTATTTTAAAAATAATAATAATAATAATTACAGAAGACCAACCAAGACAGCCTGCTTCCTCCCAACATTCCCTCCCTCTGCTCCTCACTCACTCCTGTGACAGAGGTCCTACAAGGCCAGAAACAGCCCTGTCCCGGGACCTCTGCATGAACCTTTTCCTCTACCTAGAATGTTCTCTGCAGTCCATCAATGACAACATCATTAACAATAATAATAACTACAACAATAAAACAACAAGGGCAACAAAAGGGAATGAATAAATATTTTTTTAATTTTTATTTATTTATTCCCTTTCATTGCCCATGTAGTTATTGTTTCAAAAAATAAATAAATATTTTTCAAAAATGGCTCAGGGCTCAATGAGACAGGATGCTGCTCTGACTTACGCTCGACCCTGATTTGGACGCAGCTCCCACCGCAGTGAACGAAGCTTCAGTGCTGCACTCTGTCTCTGTCTCTCTCTCATCCTCTCTGTCTAGCAAAATAAATAAATAATAAATAAATAAATAGGCTCAAGTAGTAGAGTTCATATGCCTTCGGTACTCAGCTGAATCCCCAGCACAGAGTATAGAGTGTGCTCTTTTTTTTTTTTTAAGTTATTTCTTTATTGGGGAATTAATGTTTTACATTCAACAGTAAATATAATAGTTTGTACATGCATAACATTCCCCAGTTTCCCATTTAACAATACAACCCCCACTATGTCATTCATCATCCTTCACGGACCTGTATTCCCCCCACCCACCCACCCACCCCAGAGTCTTTTACTTGGGTGCAACATGCCAATTCCATTACAGGTTCTACTTGTGTTTTCTTTTCTGGTCTTGTTTTTCAATTTTGGCCTGAGAGTGAGATCATCTCATATTCATCCTTCTGTTTCTGACTTATTTCACTCAACATGATTTTTTCAAGGTCCATCCAAGATGGGCTGAAAACGGTGAAGTCACCGTTTTTTACAGCTGAGTAGTATTCCATTGTGTATATAGACCACAACTTGCTCAGCCACTCATCTGTTGTTGGACACCTGGGTTGCTTCCAGGTTTTGGCTATTACAAATTGTGCTGCCAAGAACATAGGTGTACACAGATCTTTTTGGATGGATGTGTTGGGTTCCTTAGGATATATCCCCAGGAGGGGAATTGCAGGGTCATAGGGTAGGTCCATTTCTAGCCTTCTGAGAGTTCTCCAGACTGCTCTCCACAGAGGTTGGACCAATTGACATTCCCACCAGCAGTGCAGGAGGGTTCCTTTGACCCCACACCCTCTCCAGCATTTGCTGCTGTTCCCTTTTCTGATGTCTGACATTCTCACAGGAGTGAAGTGATATCTCATTGTTGTCTTGATTTGCATCTCTCTGACAATCAGAGACTTGGAGCATTTTTTCATGTGTTTCTCTGTTGTTAAAATTTCGGAGGCTCCTGCCAGCCGGTCTAGCTTCACGGGCGGGTAACAGAGACACAGAGACAACGGCTGGGCAGGGCAGCTGTATTTCTTTATTCAGGAACAACGATTCATAAACTAAGACAAACTAATCACCAAACAGAACTCGGCTGTCTCTTTGCGGCGGCGCAAGCACTCTCTCTTTCTCTGGAACTCAAGAACTCTCCAACTCTGGGACTCTCTAACTCTGTCACTCTGGAACTCTGGCGGGGTCCCTAGGGGCGGGGCCAAGTGGGCCCGCGAAATTAACAGGACTGATCTAATTCTCTTGGCGGGGGAGAACTAGAACCCAATGTAAAGCATACAACAATTCCCCCTTCTCTTTTAACTAAATGGCTACAGTATCAAGGGTGTGGGGTGAACAGAAACATATATCATACAGGCATTTTTAAAAAAGAAACTGGCACAAACATGGAGAAACATGCAAGCAAATAACAAGAACCAGCGTGTTGCCAAGGGAAGGCCTGAGGGGGCCATATCTGCCTCTGTGGGCTAAACTTTATCAGCTTAAAAAAAACATTTCTTGCCTCTGGGGGGCGTACTTTCTTCGACGGGCATTTGCATGGGGGCGGGGAACGGCCTAGAGTCCCAAAGGCAGCTGGCTGCAATTTACTTACTATGAAACAAAACTTGTTATTAGCATATCTACTGCACGATCTAACGTTTCTAATAGAGAAGAAATTTGAGACTTTTACATATCAACAACGTCTTTTAACCTTTTGTTACACCCATTCAAGATGGAGTCACGTTGTACTCAGGAAAGGAAACCTCAGGCATGAGAATAATTAGCATAGCCATTGTGCGATCTACCATTTCTAATAGTGAAGGTAATGGAGAGTTTCACATATCAACAAGTCTATTTAACCTTTTGTTTAGACCAACTTAGTTAAAATATATTGCTTGTTAACTAATTTTTACCTTAGACTTTAAATGTAAGTTAATTTTATCTTTATGAGAATTAGGTTGAAAACCTTTTTCATTTAACTTTGTCTAGTAAGAATTTAGCCTTAAAGTTATTGTTTACCAAACTTTAAACATATACATAAACATGGTCATTAATACACAAGGAGAGAAACCTTTGTTACGAAGACATGTCATTTTAAACACGAATTTAAATCTATACTGTCTTAGTTGTTGGGGGGGGGGTCACCATCCGGAGGTGGCTTCCCGCGCAGCTTCACTTTTAGGAATTGCAGGTTGCGATCTCTGCACAAATCTCTGCATACTCCAGCTTGTCTGCCTTCAGACCGGACCGGCGGCTGGAGATCTCGTGTGCCCAGTTTCGGCAGGGAGCCCGGGGGTCCGGGAGGCCCGGGATGGTTCCAGAATTCATAGCAAGAGGGCAGGCAGGCCAGTTTTGTAGAAGGCGTGGGCCTAGGTGCCCAGGGGTGGCAGCCATGATAGGCCACCACGGCCCTGCCCCATGGCCCTGCCATGTCTGCTGCCCTGTTCGCAGTGGCCGAGCAGCGTGGAGGGATCACGTGTCCAGTGCCCTGCGCCACGCGGTGGAGAGCCGGCTCCTGTGGGCTGGCCTCGGGCTCTTGCATGTTGGCACCGGGCTCCTGGGGCTCTTGTGTGCTGGCGTCGGCCTCCAGTGGGCTGCGGGGCTGCGGGGCTGCGGGTGCGGTGTGCAGGGTTGTCTGGGCGCAGCCTGCTGGCTGGCTGTTTAACCAGGTGGAAACCGCAGCTCCGTGCCTCGCCTCCCGCCCGCTGGCTCTTCGGGCTGGCTGTTCTGAGTTCGCCTGAGCGAGTGGAAACCACAGAGTGGTCCAGAGATAAATGTTCCAGAAACAGCAAAACAGTCTCGTGAAGAAAGAGCAGAGGCCTTTGGAGATCTCTTCACAAGCAGAAGAGAAGGCCATAGTACATAGGTAGCCAAATTGTCTTTACTTATCTGAGAGATGCGCAGGTCAGGTCCACGTGGGCGCCATTTGTTGTTAAAATTTTCGAAGGCTCTGGCCGGGCGGGTAGCTTTTTGGATCTCTTCTGTGGTGAATATTCTGTCCAAGTCCTCCCCCCATTTTTGGAGGGGGTTATTTGTTGTCTTGTTGTTGAGTCTGGCAAGCTCTTTATATATGTTGGTTATTAAACTCTTATCTGATGTATATGGCATGTAAAGATCTCCTCCCATTCTGTGAGGGGTCTCTTGGTTTGGGTAGTGGTTTCTTTTGCTGTGAAGAAGCTGTTTAATTTGATGTAGTCCCATAGATTTATACTTGCCTTAGTCTTCTTTGTAATTGGATTCGTTTCATTGAAGATGTCTTTAAAATTTATGTGGAAAAAAGTTCTGCCAATATTTTCCTCTAAGTATCTGATAGTTTGTGGTCTAACATCCAAGTCCTTGATCCACTTGGAATTTACTTTTGTATTTGGTGAAATACAGTGATTCAGATTCATTCTTCTGCATGTTTCAACCCATTGTTTCCAACACCATTTGTTGAAGAGACTCTGCTTTCCCCATGTAATAGTCTGGGCCCCTTTGTCAAAGATTAGATGTCCATAGGTGTGGGGCCTCATTTCTGGGCTATCAATTCCATTCCACTGGTCAGTGTGTCTGTTCATGTTCCAGTACCAAGCAGTTTTGATGACAGCGGCCCTATAATACAGTTTGAGATCTGGGAGTGTGATGCCTCCGGTTCTGTTCTTTTTTCTCAAGATTGTTTTGGCAATTCTAGGTCTTTTCTGGTTCCAGATAAACATTTGTAGCATTTTTTCTATTCTCCTAAAAAATGTGCTTGGAATCTTGATGGGGATAGCATTAAATTTGTAGATGGCTCTGGGTAATATATTTATTTTGATGATGTTAATTCTTCCAACCCATGAACATGGAATATCTTTCCACTTCTTTGTGTCTTTTTCAATTTCTTTGAGTAGGGACTCATAATTTTCAGTATACAAGTCTTTCACTTCTTTGGTTAGGTTTACTCCTAGATATTTTATTGTTTTTTGTTGCTGTAGTAAAAGGAACTGATTTCTGGATTTCAATTTCTTCTAGCTTAGTGTTTGCATAGAGGAATGCCACTGACTTTTGAATGTTAATTTTATAGCCTGACACCTTACTGTATTGCCTGATGATTTCCAAAAGTTTCCTGCTGGATTCTTTAGGTTTCTCTATGTATACTATCATGTCATCTGCAAATAAGGAGAGTTTGACTTCTTCTCTTCCAATCTGTATGCCTTTAATTCCTTGCTCCTGCCTGATTGCTATGGCAAGAACTTCCAACACATTGAATAGTAATGGTGATAGTGGGCAGCCCTGTGTAGTACCTGATCTGAGGGGAAATGCTTCCAGTTTTTCACCATTGAGTATGATGTTGGCTGTAGGTTTGCTATATATAGACTCCACTGTCTTCAGGAATTGTCCATCTATTCCCATTTTTTGTAGTGTTTTGATCATAAAGGGATGTTGTATTTTGTCAAAGGCTTTCTCTGTATCTATTGATATGACCATGTGGTTTTCGGTCTTGCTTTTGTTGATGTGGTGGATCACATTGATTGATTTACATATATTAAACCAACCTTGCATGCCTAGGATAAACCCCACTTGGTCATGATGAACAATCTTTTTGATATACTGCTGTATCCGGTTGGCTAGAATTTTGTTCAGTATTTTCGCATCTATGTTCATCAGAGATATTGGTCTGTAGTTTTCTTTTTTGGTTGTGTCCCTGTCTGCTTTTGGTATCAGAGTGATGTTGGCTTCATAGAAGCTGGCAGGGAGTATTCCAGTGTCTTCAATCTTCTGGAAGACTTTTAAAAGTAGAGGTATTAGTTCTTCTTTGAAGGTTTTGTAGAATTCATTTGTAAAACCATCTGATCCAGGACTTTTATTTTTGGGAAGATTTTTGATAACTGTTTCAATTTCATTAACTGTGATGGGCCTGTTCATGTTATCCACTTCCTCTTTACTTAGTTTTGGAAGTTGGTAGGTATCTAGGAAATCATTCATTTCTTCCAGGTTCTCTAGCTTGGTGGCATATAGTTGTTCATAGAAGCCTCGCATGATATGTTGAATTTCTGCAGTGTCTGTTGTGATATCTCCTCTTTCATTTACTATCTGATTTATTTGGGTCTTCTCCCTTTTTTGTTTTGTGAGTCTGGCTAAAGGTTTGTCAATTTTGTTTACTCTTTTGAAGAACCAACATTTACTTTCATTGATCTTTTGTATGGTTTTCCTATTCTCAATGTTATTGATTTCTGCCCTAACTTTAGTGATTTCTGTCTTTGTCGTTGCTTTAGGGTTCCTTTGTTGTTCTTCTTCTAGGTCTTTAAGATGTGCAATCAGGTTGTTTATTTGTGCTTTTTCTTGTTTCCTAATGTGTGCTTGTATAGCTATGAACTTCCCTCTTAGGACTGCTTTAGCTGTGTCCCAAATATTTTGATAGCTTGTGTCTTCATTTTCATTGAACTCTCGAAACATTTTGATTTCTTCCTTGATTTCCTCTTTGACCCAAAAGTTGTTAAGAAGTGTACTGTTGAGCTTCCACATTTTGGGACTGTTACTAATCTTTTGTTGATTGTTAAGTGTTAGTTTAATTCCACTGTGGTCTGAGAAGATGCTTGGGATGATTTCAGTGCTCTTGAATTGGGTGATGCTGATTTTTTGCCCTAACATATGGTCTATCCTTGAGAATGACCCATGTGGATTTGAGTAAAATGTGTATTCCAGTTTCTTGGGATGAATGACTCTGAAAATGTCCAATAGTTCCAGTATATCTATCTCTTCATTTAGCTCCCTTATGTCTTTACTGATTTTCTTCCTGGATGATCTGTCAAGTTGAGAGAGTGGGGTGTTGAAGTCCCCTACTATGATTGTGTTGCTGTTAATATATTGCTGTAGCTCTTTCAGTAGAAGTTTGATGTATTTAGATGGCTTCTCATTGGGTGCATAGATATTAATAATTGTTAAGTCCTCTTGACTGACTGATCCTCTGAGCATTAAGTAGTGTCCATTCCTATCTTTTTTAATCTTATCTATTTTAAAGTCTATCATGTCAGATATGAGAATAGCTGTTCCTGCCCTTTTTTGTGGGCCATTGGCTTGTATGATAGTTTTCCATCCTTTCACTTTAAGTCTGTGTTTGTCTTGTTGCGTTAGGTGAGTTTCCTGTAGACAACATATTGTTGGGTTGTGTTTTCTGATCCATCTTCCTACTCCGTGTCTTTTAATAGGTGAATTCAGGCCATTGACATTTATTGATATCAAAGATGAAGATATTTTAACGCCATTCTTGTAGAGTTTTAGAGTGTTTTGATATATGTCCTATTTGTGGTGGTCTGGTTGTTTATAGGAGACCTTTCAGAACTTCTTTCAGGGCAGGCTTGGTGATGGTTGCTTCCTTCAACTGTTGCTTGTCTGAGAAGGTTTTGATGCCTCCATCTAGTCTGAATGACAGTCTAGCAGGATATAGTATTCTTGGCTGAAAGCCTTTCTCATTGAGCACTCGATAGATATCTTGCCATTCTCTTCTGGCCTGTAGTGTTTGTATGGAGAAGTCTGCTGCTAATCTTATGGATTTTCCTTAGTAGGTGACTCTTTGTTTTTCTCTTGCAGCCTTGAGGATCCTTTCTTTATCCTTATTCCTTTCCATTCTAAGTATGACATGTCTTGGTGTCTTTAGGTCTGGGTTAATTCTGTGAGGTACCCTCTGGGCTTCTTGAATCTTTATGTCTTTGATGTTGTCTAGACTAGAGAAATTTTCAGCTATTATGGCCTGGAAAATGCTTTCTTCCTCTCCTTCTCTTTCTTCCTCTGGTATGCCAATAATGCGTATATTGTTTCTTTTGAAGTCATCCCATAGGACTCTGTTGTTGTTTTCAGCATCTCTTAATCTCTTTTTGAGATCTCTTACTTCTTTTTTAGTTGTCTCTAATTCATCCTCAATCTTGCTAATTCTGTCTTCAGCCTCATAGATTCTATTCTCTCTGCCCTCTTCTGTTTTCTGGAGTTCATCTATTTTGTTGCCCTGCTCTGATACTGTTTTAGCTTGTTCAGCTAGTTGCATTCTTAGCTTAGCGATTTCAGCTTTCAGCTCTCTAATAACCATGAGGTAATTAGTATTTTCTTCCATATTCTCATTTGTTGTTCCTGTATTTCTGATTATAATTTTTTCAAATTCTTAATCACTCCTGTTATTATTTCCTTAGCTAATGTTTGGATGTTGAACTCGTTGTTTTGTGCTTCACCCTCTGGAGGACTTTTAGCTGGGCTCTTGTCCTGGTTCGATTCTCCAATATTTTTTCTTGTTGTTTTAACCATTTTATATATTATGTTATGAGTTTCCTTTATCAGTACTTTTCAAATTATTGATCACTATTGCCTGGATTGACTTGTGTCTAAGTAAGTTAATTAAAGGGTTCACAGTGGCGGAAGTTAAGAGTTGTTTTAATAGTATTTAAATCTCTGAGTTGGAGCTCAGTGGTTTAAAAGCCTCTTTTTTTTCCTTCCCTGTAGGCTATGGG
The DNA here is from genome assembly GCF_950295315.1 of Erinaceus europaeus. Classification (NCBI taxonomy): domain Eukaryota; kingdom Metazoa; phylum Chordata; class Mammalia; order Eulipotyphla; family Erinaceidae; genus Erinaceus; species Erinaceus europaeus. The sequence continues at coordinate 6,557,547 of NC_080163.1, forward strand.
AGCCTGAGGGCTTTTAAACTATCAATAGGCTTCAGCTTAATCACTGACTTCTGACCAAGAGATAAAGCAGGGTGTGGCAGAGATAATCCAGTGGTTATGCAAAGAGACTTTCATAGCCCCTCAGCTATGCCACTGAGGTATAGGTCTTCTGAGTTTCCTGGTTAGGTCTCTGTCCCCTGGTGTCCCTCCCTGTCACTGCTTCAAATTCTGAGGGCAGTAGCAATGGAGACTCAGAGTTGCACTTGGTGAGTCTCTGGGGAGTCCTCTTCTCCCTTATTCTGTCATCCCCTTGTTGGTGGAGCAGACTGGAGGTGGTGTCTCAACTGATAAACTGCTGAACTGTTAGCAGTCACTTAATCCCTCCTTAGGCTCCTCTCTCCTCTCTGTCACCAGCCACACGTGTTTGTACTCACGGGTGATTTACTGGGTTCCTGTGGTCATTCTAGTCCTGTCTTGTTTTGGTCCCCGGTGGTCTCCTTTGGTATTCCTAGTTGATCCGGGAGAGGAAAGGAGAGGAGAGGAGAGGAGAGGAGAGGAGAGGAGAGGAGAGAAAGCGATCTGCTAGTGTGCTCTTTTTTTTCCTCTTCTCCTCTCCTGTGAGACTCATATTAATCAATGAAATAAATACTTTTTTTCATATTTTAAAACCAGAGCACTGTTCATCTCTGGCTTATGGTGGTGCTGGGACCTGAGACCTTGGAGCCTCAGGCATGAAAGTCATTTGCTGAACCATGATGCCACCTCCACAGCTTTGAAATAAATATTTAAATAAAATAAAATAAAATAACCCACACCTGCCAAAGGTGGAAGGAGGGGCAGTGTAACCCCAGTCCTTGCACATGAGGACTCGTGCACTGTACTGGGCACACTGCCACCACCCAGTCACAAAAACATAAGCAACTAAAAAGTAAAACAGAAAAAGTAAAACCATAGGGGCCGGGTGGTGGCGCACCTGGTGGAGCTCACGTTATAATGCACAAGGACTCAGGTTTGAGCTTCCGGTCCCCACCTGCAGGGAGAAAGCTTCAAAAGTAGTGGTGCAGTGCTGCAGGTTTCTCTCTCTGTGTCTCTCTCTCTCTCTCTCTCCTTCTCTATCGCCCCCTTCCCTCTCAATGTCTGGCTGTCTCTATCCAATAAGGAAATAAAGATTAAGAAATAAAAATTAAAAAAAGACGAAGAAAACACCCTCAGTGTTACAGAGCCGGCTCACGGGGTGGTGTGTGTGCCTGGCTTTGCCGCTGGAGATGCCACACCGCAGGCGGCTCTGGTGCTGTGGTGTTTCACCTGTTTGTTGTTGTTATTTTTAATGCTTCACATACTTATGAATGAAAAGGGGAGACAGAAGGACTCAGAGCACTACTGGCACACATGAAGCTGAGGGATCAAAAGCAACACCTCATACTGAGAGTCCAGTGCTGTATCCACTGAGCCATCTCCAAGGTCACTGACCTTCTGAGAAGTCCATAAATTGCTTCAGCATGAGCCCACCCCATGCAGAGCCCCACTCCAAGGAAATCACAGTGAACCCCACCTGCCCACCGCACATCTCCTGTCCCCTCCCTGCTCCCAGCTGCTCCAGCATCTGAGCACAACTCTCAGGGTCCCCAGTTCCATGGCACTAGGAATCCACTGCTCCTGGCAGCCATTTCTCTATTTTACTGCATAGGACAGAGAGAATCGAGAGAGGGGGAGAGAAAGATAGACACCTGCAGACCTGCTTCACTGCTTCAGAAACATCCCCCTCCAGGTGGGAAGCTGGGGTTTGAACCTGGATCCTCACTTAGGTCCTTATGTTTAGTAATATCTGCACTTAGCCTGCCCTGCTTCATTGTGATTTGTTAAAATGTTTGTTTGTTTTTTTAAGAATATTTATTTATTTTGACCAGAACACTGCTAATTTCTGGCTTATGGTGGTGCTGGGGATTGAACCTGGGACCTTAGAGCCTCAGGCTTGAAAGGCTTTTGCATAACCATTATGCTGTCTCCCCAGCCCTTAAAATGTTTATTTATGGTTTTGTTCCTTGTTTCCAGTCTTTTTGTTTGTTTGTTTACCAGAGCACTGCTCTGCCCTGGCTTACAGTGGTACGGAGAATTGAACCTGGTATTTAGGAGTCTCAGACATGAGAGTCTCTTTGCATAATCAGTATGCTATGTACCCTTGCCCTGCTCAGCTCTCTAGGTTTTGGTGATGCAGGGAATTGAACCTGGCACCTGGGAGCCTCAGGCATGAGGCTTTTGCATCACTACTATGCTATCTTTCCAACTCTAATATTAATTTATTAATAAATAGAGAGAGAGGGATGGAGGGAGAACCAGAGCAGCATTCTGACATACATGCGCTGTGGATCAAACTCAGGACCTCATACTGGCAAGCCCTACACTCTGCCTGCTGTACTGCATCCAGGGTTGCCCTAGCCCCACTGCTTATCACCTGCAGCAGGAGCCCCAAGGGGAGGGTGCCTGGTGGTCTGGTCCCTGCGGGTGCCCTAACCCTGCCAATGAGTACCTTTTCCAGAGCAGGCACTGGATAACAGTTTCTGGAGACAGATGGTTAAACTGGAAACTGGAGGCTCGAGGACACGTGTCCAGGAGGCTGGAGTTTACAAGTGGGTGTCCAGCACCTTTGGGTACTTGATCCAGGAGTCTGGACTCCACATAGACTCAGTGGAAATCAGTGTGTGTGAATGTCTCACAGAGCAAGTGTGGATTCATGGACAAGAGAACTTCGGATTGATTCTACCCGGGTCCGTGTGAGGTGAGCGCAGAGACAGCATGGGTGTCTAAGAAAGTCCACAGGTCAGTCCAGGAGGTGGTGCTGTGTGGATAAAGTACTGGACCCTCAAGCCTGAGGTCCCAAGTTTGATTCCTGGCAGGGCGTGTACCAGTCTGACTCTCTTTCTCCTATGCCTCCCATTAACAATACTACTAATGATAACAATAACAATAATAATATAAAATAAAGTGTGCCCAGGGACCTGGAACCTTCCCTCCAGGGACACTGAGGATTCTAGTGGAGGTCCTGCTCAAGGTGACCGGTAAACATATCCCCTCAACCAGGGACTGGGGGGGGAGGGATGTGGAGACAGGAGAACTGGGAGAGTGATTTTTTTTTTTGGGGGGGATGGGCTGAAAAAAAATAGGAAGGGTCTTGGACCAATAAGCCCAAACTCCTATCCCTCTCTCTGCCCCTCTCTCCCTCTGTCTCTGCCCCTCCAATCCACTCCCATCTCCCCTCCACCTGTGCAGGGCCCCCTCCCCCACTATGATCCTCTGTCTCTCTCCCTCCATCTCCCCTATCAGCCCCAACACTTCCCTCCCTCTCTGCCTCCTGAACCTTTCTTCTTCCTCCTATTCTCCTTCACTCCAAGGGCCTGTCTCCTCCACCCTCCCTCTCTCCCGCCCTGTCTCTACTTTCTCTGTCTCTCTCAGCTGTGTCTCTCTGTCCTCCCTTTGCTACAAACCTCTGTCCATCTCCCGCTGTGTGCCCAGCTCACTTGTCAGCTGTCCCTCCAGGGGGTCTACCTTTCCCACACACACACAGCTGACCCCTGCACCTCTCTGCTTTTCTCCCTCTATCTCTCAGAGGGATCTCTCCCATCTCTGTGGGTTTGCTGTCTTTTCAACCACCACTGGGTGGTGGTCCTCTTCCACCCATCCCTCCCTCTGCTTTGCTTTCGAATCTCTGTCTCTCTGCTCTTTCTCTCCTCCCAGGCCATGTAAGGCTTGTCTCTGTCTCAGTGTCCCCAGTTCTCCAGGACAAGAGCTCTCTGTGTGCCTGCTTCCATCCACCCCTGCATCCCTCCATCCCTGCATCCCTATATTCCTCCAAGCCTCCATCCTTCCATCTCTACATCTCCACATCCCTCCATCTCTGCATCCACCATCCCTCAGTCTCCGCATCCCTCTGTCCCTCATCTCCGCATCCATCCATCCCCACATCCTTCCATCACTCCATCCCGCTTCCCTCCATCCCTCATCCCCGCATCCCTCCATCCCCAAATCCTTCCATCCCTCCATCCCCGAATCCCTGCATCCCTATATTCCTCCATCCCCGCATCCCTCCATCCTCCAGCCCCGCATCCTTCCATCCCCGCATCCCTCCATCTCTGCATCCCTCCATCCCCGCATCCCTCCGTCCCTCCATCCCCGCATCCTTCCATCCCTCCATCCCCGCATCCCTCCTTCCCTCCATATCCGCATCCCTCCATCCCCGCATCCTTCCATCCCTCCATCCCCGCATCCCTCCGTCCTTCCATCCCCGCCTCCATCCCCGCCTCCATCCCCGCATCCCTCCAGCCCCGCATCCGCATCCCTCCATCCCCGAATCCCTGCATCCTTCTATTCCTCCATCCCCGCCTCCCTCCGTCCCTCCATCCCCGCCTCCAGCCCCTCATCCCTCCAGCCCCGCATCCCTCCATCTCTGCATCCCTCCATCCCCGCATCCTTCCGTCCTCCATCCCCGCATCCTTCCATCCCCGCATCCCTCCTTCCCTCCATCCCCGCATCCTTCCATCCCCGCATCCCTCCGTCCCTCCATCCCCGCCTCCAGCCCCTCATCCCTCCAGCCCCGCATCCCTCCATCCCTCCAGCCCCGCATCCCTCCATCATTCCAGCCCCGCATCCCTCCATCCCTCCAGCCTCCAGCCCCGCATCCTTCCAGCCTCCAGCCCTCCAGCCGCCGCATCCTCCGCCTCCGCGCCGTCCCCCTGGCGCACAGGCCCGCCCCCTGGCCCCCCCCCCGCCCCCTCCCCCTTCCGAAAGGGTTAACTTTGGGGAAGGGCCCGGAGTCCCCGGATGGTGATGTCAGCCAGCCGGAGAGAAAGGACGAGGTGGCGGGGGGAGGCGGAAAGGAGGAGGAGGCGGAGGAGAGAGGGCGCGTGGGGGGGCGGGGGGGACCTCGGCCTGCAGCATCCGCCGGCCCGCACCCCAGACCCCCCCGGCGGGGGGAGGCGCAGGCAGGGGGGGCCCGGCCGGGGCCCGGCTGGGGAGGGGGGGCCGCGCAGCCCCCCCGGGCCAGGCTGACTCCCGGGGCCTGACCCCCCCGGGCCAGCCCCCCCTCCCCCAGCTCCGCGGCCCGCCGACTGGGGGGGCCCCGCCCAGCCCCCTGGGGACCCCCGGAGAGGTGGGGAGCGGCCGGGGGGGCCGGGACGGAGCGGTCGCCGGCCCCCACCGGAGGGACGGGGCGGCCGGCCGCAGGGGGGGCGGCCGGGGGGCCTGTCGGACCGGGACCAAGGGCACCATGTCGTCCGGGGCCAAGGAGGGGGGCGGGGGCTCCCCCGCCTACCACCTCCCGCACCCGCACCCACACCCACCCCAGCACGCCCAATATGTGGGCCCCTATCGGCTGGAGAAGACGCTGGGCAAAGGGCAGACAGGTGAGTCTCAGGAAGGGGTGTGGGGCGCAGGGGCCCCGGGTCCCACAGGGCCAAGGGCTCGGGGTGCAGCCGGCACGGAGCACAGGGGAGTCAGGGTGCGGGTCCCCGGGCGGGCGAGGGGCCGGGGCGCCGCGGGGCCTGCGGGCTGGGAGCTGCGGCTTTGCTGCAGTGCGGCCCAGGGCGAGGTGCCCGCATGGGGGTGCCCGCAGCCGGCGGAGCTGGGCCCTGGGGTCTCCCTGGCCGCCCCCTTCTCCTGCAGGTGGGGCTCAGGAGGCAGCCCCCCAGGACTGGCTGTGGAGGGGGGTCGTCCTCTGCTGTTGTAACACACCAGCCTCCAGCCGGGGGCTCTCCTCGTGGGCGGAGACCTGTGTGAGAGCCGAGCACCTGTGTCCTTGGCAGGGGGGCTGGGGAGGGGCTCTGGGGCTCCAGGAAGCTGAGGACCAGGTCCCAGGTAGCAAAGGGGCAGGGGGACAGGGCCAGCCTACATCCTGGTGCCAGGGAATGAGGCCTCGCTGACCTGAATTCCCACTATGGGGGGAGACCAGGATGGGGCTCCGGGTTCGAGGGGGGACTGGACCCAGCGTCTGAGGGAGGAGGCCCTGGGGGACCCCTGGATGCGAGGGTGACTGGACCCAGTGTCTGAGGGAAGAGGGTAGGGGACCCCTGGGTGTGAGGGGCGCCTGGACCCAGTGTCTGAGGGAAGAGGGTAGGGGATCCCTGGGTGTGAGGGGCGCCTGGACCCAGTGTCTGAGGGAAGAGGGTAGGGGACCCCTGGGTGTGAGGGGCGCCTGGGCACCATGTCTGAGGGAGGAGCAACTGGGGGGGACCCCTGGGTGTGATGGGGAGGGCTGGAGGTGCAGGGCTGAGGATCTAGGCACTTAAGTCTGGGAGAAGAAACTAGAGAACCCCAGGATCTGACAGAGGAGGAACTAGGGGTCTGGACTCCTGGGTCAGAGGGACGAGGGGCTGGGGGACCTCCGTTTCTGAGGCTGGAGGAGTGACAGAGGGGTGACGGGAGGTCAGGATGGGGGTCTCTGGCTGAGGGGGCCCACTCTTGGGGTTTACATGGGCCCAGTGACAACCACTCTGAGAAGACCAAGGTGGGAGGGTGGTCAGGGTTGGGAGGAGCGGTGAGAGCCTCTCAGCCCGACAGAGGTAAGGCTGGTCCACAGGGGTCCCCCAGCAGCCCCAGCACAGAGCTCCAGGAAGTGATGGGCTGAGAGGAGGAGGGGGCCAGAGGAGAGACTAAACCTTGAAGCCACAGGGTGGAGAGATGGTGCACACAGAGGGCCTCACTGGAAGGCATGCAGGGCACGCACGGACAGTCAGACAGTCCAGAGCAGGGCTGGGGCAGAGTGTGTAGGTCAGCGTGGTGCTGGGGGCCCCGGAATCAGCCTGTGGGTGGAGGAGGAGGACATGGGGCAGCCAGGATGGGGGCTGAGGGACCAGAGTGGGGGGCTGCTCTGGGAGCACACCCCACATTGTCCGTCTTGCTCCCCCAGGGCTGGTGAAACTTGGGGTCCATTGCATCACGGGCCAGAAGGTTGCCATCAAGATTGTGAACCGGGAGAAGCTGTCAGAGTCGGTGCTAATGAAGGTGTGTGTGTGTGTGTGTGTGTGTGTGTGTGTGTGTGTCTCGCCAGAGATCAGGGGGCCCTTGGGGGCTTCAGAGGGGGCCACACTGACCTCCTTTCCCTGCCCCCACCCTGGCTCCAGGTAGAGCGGGAGATCGCCATCCTGAAGCTCATCGAACACCCCCACGTCCTCAAGCTTCACGACGTGTACGAGAACAAGAAATATTTGTAGGTATTATAGAAACCCAGTCCCCATGGGTCCTCCCCAAGTTCTTGGGGTGAGCTTTCCCCACTGGATCACTGAGCAAGGGTGTCCCCCTGATCTCCCATGAGCCCACACAGGCCAAAGCTAAGTGTCAGGCCGGAGGTGGGAAGGGGGGTGGCAGAGGCTAGCTGTCCCCTCTTCTCTGCCCCACTGCACTGCAAGGGACACTCAGAGTAGACAGTCTGCTTTTACTCTGCCAGCTCCTTCCAGCCAAATGCTAAGAGCAAGGGACCCCGTCCAAGCCCCAGAGAATCCTGCCTGCCCCCCAGCTCCCCACTCAGGAGCATCTCTCTTTTTTTTTTTCTTTTCTGATTTTTTTTTTTGGGGGGGAATTAATGTTTTACATTCAACAGTAAGTACAATAGTTTGACATGCATAACATTCCCAAGGAGCATCTCTTATAACTTAACTCTGGGCATTGAGGCTGGGCACCCCAACAATGGGCCTCCTGAGGACTTCTAAGACTATCTGAAAGTCCTGACCCCCCTCCCCCAGGAAGGATGGGGGTGGGGGCCAGCTGTCCAGGCTCCAGACAATAGGGCTTTGTCTGGACTCTAGTGACCCAAAGGACAGCTGGGCTGGGCATCGGGAAACCCTCCAAGCCTCCTGCGCCCGCCCCTGAGGCCCCTGGACAAGCCTACTCCAACCCTCCCCAAAGGATGCTGAAGCAGGCTCTCCAGACAGGAAACAGGAAGTCCTCCCGCTCCCAGTGCTCACGGGAGGTGTAGTCAAATCTTTGGGCTTCTCCAGGTGTGATGGAGGGGGGGCTGCTATCACCCCTTCCCAATGGGGAGGGAGGGCCCCTGGGAGTTCCTGCTTGGCAGAGGAGCCCCAGGCTGCTCCCAGAGCTCAAGGAGATGGGCTGAAGGACTGAGACTTAACCTCCCAGAGACTGATGGGATTGGTATCTCGAGATCTTGATGGCTGATGGGAATTAAGAATCTCTAGGTGCCATGAGTTTTTAATCTCTCGGGGGTGATGGGAGTTGTAGTCTTTAACTTCACAGAGGTTGCCTTGAATTTGGGGCTCTTTATAATGATTCTTGTCAAGAATTCATTAGGATTTGAGCAGTTTCATCCCAACTTACTAGAAGTGGAGGTTTTGTATTTCCAGAGGCTACTAGGAAGGAAGACTTTTACTTTATTTTATTTTATTTAACTTATTACCAGAGCGCTACTCAATTGTTTTTTAAAAATATTTATTTATTTATTCCCTTCTGTTGCCCTTGTTGTTTTCTTGTTGTAGTTATTATTGTTGTTGTTACTGATGTCATCGTTGTTGGATAGGACAGAGAGAAATGGAGAGAGGAGGGGAAGACAGAGATGAGGAGTGAAAGACAGACACCTGCAGACCTGCTTCACCGCCTGTGGTGAAGTGACTCCCCTGCAGGTGGGGAGCTGGGGGCTCGAACCTGGATCCTTATGCCAGTCTTTGCACTTTGCGCCACGTGCTTTTCACCCGCTGTGCTACCACCTGACTCCCTCAGTTCTGGTTTAAGGTGGTGCCTGGGATTGAACCCAGGACCTTGGAGCTTCCAGCATGCAAGTCTTTTTGCATAACCGTTATGCTATCTCTTTGGCCCAAGGAGTCTTTATTTCTCAGGACTGTATGAGAATTTGTGTCTCTGACTTGTAGGTGCTGGTTGTGTTGTCTTACCTTCTGAAATAACTAGGAGTCCTTCTGAAGGTTCAGTGAGGTTAACCCTTTTGGGGTTGACAAGAGAATCTCTGGCAACTGGGATGGTGGGAGTTGAGTTTGCGTTTCCCCACAGTCAATGGGAACCAGCATCTCTTCTTCCCAGAAATCTATGAGAAGTATAATCTTTCTCCCAGAGACTGATTGGAATTACAGTCTTGGCATCTTGAGAGCTGGCGGGAATTGTAGACAAGGTCTCACAGGGGCTGGAATTTTTGGAGAGGTTCAAGAGAATGTCATTGACTCTGAGAAGATGGAGTTCCATTGTCTGCGCCCCAGAAACCTGGACTTGCTGGAGGCTGATGGGAACAGAGGGCCCTTACATCCCATGGATCTGGGAAACCTGGGATTTCAGCCTGAGAGGTGGTGCAGGGATAAAACACTGGACTCTCAAACACGAGGCCCTGAGTTTGGGTCTCGGCATTACATGTGTCAGGGTGATGTGCGAGGGTTATCTCCCCTCCTCTCGTGAATAAGCAAATGTACCTTTAATAAAGTAACTTTAAGGGAGTTGGGCAGTAGCGCAGTGGGTTAAGCACACTTGGTTAAGAACCAGTGTAAGGATCCTGGTTGGCGCCCCCGGCTCCCCACCTGCAGGGGAGTCGCTTCCCAGGCAGTGAAGCAGGTCTGCAGGTGTCTGTCTTTCTCTCCCCCCTCTGTCTTCCCCTCCTCTCTCCATTTCTCTCTGTCTTATTCCAACAACAATGACATCAATAACAACAAGAGCTACAACAACAATAGAAAACAAGAGCAACAAAAGGGAAAATAAATAAATATAATTTTTTTTAAATAATAACTTTAGGGCAGGGGTAGATAGCATAATGGTTATGCAAATAGACTTCCATGCCTGAGGCTCACAGGTCCCAGGTTCAATCCCCTGCACCACCATAAACCAGAGCTGAGCAGTGCTCTGGTTAAGATAAATAAATAAATAAATAAATAAATAAATAAAAATAATAATAACTTGAAGGTGGGGGAGATAGCATATGGTTATGCAAACAGACTCCCATGCCTGAGGCTCACAGGTCCCAGGTTTAATCTCCCACACCACCATAAGCCAGAGCTGAGCAGTGCTCTGGTAAAATTAATAATAATAATAATAATAATAATAGTAGTTATTATTATTTTAGGGCAAGGGAGATGCATAATGGTTCTGCAAACAGACTCTCATGCCTGAGACTCTGAGGTCTCAGGTTCAATCCCCCATACCAATATAAGCCAGAACTGAGCAGTGCTCTGGAAAAAAAAAATAATAATAAATCTTAAAAGTAGAGAAAGTTGGGATATCCTTGCGCTTATGGAATTACCTTGTCTCATGAGGGAAATTCTTTTTTTAAATATTTATTTATTTATTTATTTATTCCCTTTTGTTGCCCTTGTTTTATTGTTGTTATTGGTTGTTGATGTCGTTCGTTGTTGTATAGAACAGAGAGAAATGGAGAGAGGAGGGGAAGACAGAGAGGGGGAGAGAAAGACAGACACCTGCAGACCTGCTTCACCACCTGTGAAGCGACTCCCCTGCAGGTGGGGAGCTGGGGGCTCGAACCGGGATCCTTAAGCTGGTCCTTGTGTGGGTCCTTGCGCTTTGTGCCACGTGCACTTAATCCGCTGCGCTACCGCCCTACTCCCTTATTATTATTATTTTTTAAATATTTTATTTATTTATGAGAAAGGGAGAGAGAGAAAGAACCAGACATCACTCTGGTACATGTGCTGCTGGGGATCGAACTCGGGACCTCATGCTTGAGAGTCTAAAGCTTTACCACTGCGCCACCTCCCGAACCACTCATGAGGGAAATTCTAAATAGAACTGTGGACCCTTAACGTTGACATGGGGTCTGTTGAGGGGAATTGGAATCCCCTCTTCCCAGAGGCTCATGGGGATGAGTCTTTCCCAGAGATGGGGCACATTGGGGTCTCTCCAGGGCCTCATGGGAGATGGAGCCCCCTCTTCTCCAGGACTCATAGGGTGGTTTCTGCTGGGGTTGGGGGCTGACAGAAGGGAGTCCGGGCTGGCCCTCCACATATCCCTTCCAGCCCTCTGCCCTCTCCTCACCTCCAGGTACCTGGTTCTGGAGCACGTCTCTGGAGGTGAGCTGTTCGACTACTTGGTAAAGAAGGGAAGGCTGACCCCCAAGGAGGCCCGGAAGTTCTTCCGCCAGATTGTGTCAGCGCTGGACTTCTGCCATAGCTACTCCATCTGGTGAGGGCGCTGGGAGGCTGGCCACTGCCTGGAGGGCACAGGGCAGGCCCACACACTGTTCGTCCTCTGAGAGAAGACTGAGCTCTAACTCACACCCCGGGAGATTGCCCTCCAGGAGCGTGTGACTGTGTGGCTTTTCGTATGTTCATGTTCACAGTATGATGCATCACAGCTTCCTAATTTTAGAATGTCTTCCTCACCTCAAGAGTCAGCACCCCACCCCCACCCCTGACAACCACTAGCCTGCTTCCTGTCTCTCTGGACTTTCCTGGATGTCACGCAGAAACAGAAGGACAATAACCAGTCTTCCCTGGTGTGTGTGTGTAGGGGGGTTGTCTCTCACTTAGAAAATGCCTCAAGATTCACCCACACTGTAGCATGGGCCGGAATTCTATCCCTTTTCATGGCTGAATAGTAGTCCATGGTGTGGATGGACTATATGTGTGTGTGTGTGTGTGTGTGTGTGTATATATATATATATATATATGGGGAGAGAGAGAGAGATGGGGGAGAGAGAGAGACACCAGAGCACTGCCCAGCTCTGGCTTAGGGTGGTACGGGGGAATTGAACCTGGGATTTAGGAGTCTTAGGCATGAGAGTCTCTTTGCATAACCGTTATGCTATCTACCCCCGCATAATGTATATATATATATATATATAATTTATCTATCTATTTATTCCCTTTTGTTGCCCTTGTTTTATTGTTGTAGTTATTATTGTTGCTGTTATTGATGTTGTCATCGTTGTTAGATAGGACAGAGAGAAATGGAGAGAGGAGGGGAAGACAGAGAGGGGGAGAGAAAGCTAGACACCTGCAGACCTGCTTCACCGCCTGTGAAGCGACTCCCCTGCAGGCGGAGAGCTGGGGGCTCGAACCGGCATCCTTATGCTGGTCCTTGCGCTTTGCACCACGTGTGCTTAACCCGCTGCGCTACCGCCCGGCTCCCAGATGGACTCTATTTTCTTTCCGGCACTTGCTGGGCGTTTGGGTGTTTCTCCCTCCCGGCTGTTGTGAATACTGCGGATGGAGGGTCTTTGTGTGCACGTTGTAGTGTCTGCTGCCTATGTTTTCTGTTCTCTCCGGTGTCTTCCTAGAAGTTGGGTCACCTGGGATCTGTGTTTAGCCTCTTCAGAAAGTGCCAGATTTGCAGAGTTGCTCCGTCCTTTGACATCCCCACCAGTGCTGCATGAGAACCCCAGTCTCTGTAGATGCCATCAATGTTTGTTACGATTTTACTACAATAGTTGGTGTTACTGTTTTTTACCAGAGCCCTACTCAGCTCTGGCTTGTGGTGCAAGGGATTGAACCTGAGGCTTTGGAGACCCAGGCATGAGAGTCTCTTTGCAGAACCATTATGCAATCTCCCTCCGCCCTTATGTTTAAAATATCTATTCATCAGTTAATTAATGAGAGAGAGTGAAATGAGTCAGAGCAATACTCTGGCAGTTGTGATGCTAGGGATTGAATCCAGGACCTAGTGCTTGAAATTTCGGTGTTTCACTCACTGTGGCTTCTCCTAGTTGGCTACCTAACTTTTTTTTTTTTTTTTTTTTTTTTAGTATGGCACCAGGAAATTATCCAGGGTCTCGTGCAGGCACGAGACTACTGAGTAGCTTCTCTTGTCATTCAGTCATTCATTCATTCATTCATTCATTCATATATATACATTGGTATGTATGTATATATTGTTGTTCCTTGGTTGTCTGTTTTTATTTTCTTAAGTATTATTATTATTTTTGAGTTTTTTAAATATTTATTTATTTACTCTCTTTTGTCACCCTTGTTGTTTCATTGTAGTTATTGTTGTTGTTGATGTCATCATTGCTGGATAAGATAGAAACGGAGAGAGGAGGGGAAGACGGAGAGGGGGAGAGAAAGACAGACACCTGCAGACCTGCTTCACTGCCAGTGAAGCGACTTCCCTGCAGGTGGGGAGCCAGGGGACTCGAACCGGGATCCTTACCCCAGTCCTTGTGCTTTGCGCCACCTGTGCTTAACCCTCTGCACTACCACCCGACTCCCAGTATTATTATTTTTAATGAGAGAGAAAGAGAGAGACAAAAAGACCAGAGCACTCCTCAGCTCTTGCTGATGGCAGTACTAAGGACTGAACCTGGGCTCTTGGAGCCTCAGGCATGTGAGTTTTTTGCAGAACCACTATGCTACTTCCAGATCTTTTATCTGATGTTTTTAGAGAGAGGGGGGCACACTGTGGCATCACTCCACCAACCATGGAGCCCTCTTGATCCTGTCACAGTTCTCCCGTGGATGCCAGGGATCAAGCCCCCGGCTTCATGTACTGTGAGGCTTGTACCTTACACACTGAGCTACTGCCCGACTCCTGAGTGATCACATCCACCCTAGCAGTGTACGGTGTCCTCTCACTGTGGTTAAGTTTGCATTGGTTTATTTTTATTCCTATTTATTTTTGCCTCCAGGGTTATCTCTGGGGCTTGGTGCCGGCACTATGAATCCGCTGCTCCTGGTGGCCATTTTTTCCATTTTATTGGACAGGACAGAGAGCAATGGAGAGGGGAAGGGAGATATATAGAGAAAGATAGCCTGCAGACCTACTTCACCTCTCATGAAGCGGACCCCCCAAGGTGGGGGACAGGGGCTTGAACCTGCCCCTGCTGGCCTCACTGGATTTATTTTTTCATTATTAATATTATTTTACTTGTTTATTTATTTTACCAGAGCCCTGCTCAGCTCTAGCTTATGGTGGTCCTAGGAATTGGACGTGGGACCTTCAGGCTTCAGACATGAAAGTCTTTTTGTAACACATGCGTCCAACCAGGTGTGCTACCACCCACCCAGCCCCCAGGAACGTCTTTTCGTAGAACCATCATGCTGCCTCCTCAGCTCTTGCTAAGGTTTCGGTGTGAATGTCTCTAGTGGCTTTATGCTGACCTTCTTCTCATGTGCTTCCTGGCTTTGTGTCCAGCTCTGGAGAGATGTCTACTTATCTCTTGGCCGCTGTGACTTGAGTTACTTGTCTTTTTACTACTGAGTAGTTGTGGGTGTTCTTCCTCAAGGAACAGGAGGTCTCTCTAGGAATCGTGCCCAAGTTATTTATTCCAGGAACAAGATTTCTATCCCATGCATATATTTTTAAATCTGTGGTAAAGAAGACTAACAATGTGTGGTTTTTGCCTTAAGTATTTTCTCCCCATCTGTGATCTGCTTTTGTGTTTTTATAACAATGTATTATGAAAAGCAAAAGTTTCCAATTGTGAGTGAGGGAGATAACATAATAGTTAAGGAAAGACTTTCATGCTTGAGTCTTCAAAGTCCCAGGTTCAATCCCAGGCACCATCATAACATTATTAATTATGACCAGTGCTCTTGTTTAACTAACACACACACACACACAGACACACACACACAGAGACACACACACATACACGGCTAGATAGCATAACGGTTATGCAAAGAAATTCTCATGCCTGAGGCTCCAAAGTCCCAAGTTCAGTTTTCCACACCACTGCACCACCATAAACCAGAGCTAAACAGTGCTCTGTTAAGATTTATATACACACACAGTAATAGTGGAGTGGGGAGGGGGACAGAGAAAAACCCCATTGGTCTTGCAAAATGACTTTCATGCTCGAGGCTCCTGCCTCCACCATAAACCAAAGCTCTGGTTTAAAAGATGTACTAAGAAATGATAGAACATTGGACTGGGGAGGCTTCTCGGAGCTATCGTCCATGGATGCACGAGGTCCTGAGCTCCTTCCCTGGCACCACAGTTAAGAAAGAAGGAAGAGAAGATTATTCTCCCCTCGCTGAGCTGCCCTCAGCTGTGTGGCGCCCTGTCCCTTTGCTGAGCAGAGATGCAAATGGAGGCTCTCGTGATTCTCCATTCTGTTTGCCTCAGTCGCTGGATTGGCGGCTGCAGGGGGATCAAGATGAGAGGCTCAGGAGTGAGCTAATGTCTAGTGACAGAAAGCAGCCTGCAGACAGGGGAGAGAGCAAAATGGTTCTGCAAGAGGGCTCTCAGGCTTGAGGCTTGAGGCTCCAAGGTCCCAGGTTCGGTCCCCAGCTGCAGAGCTGAACAGTGCTCTGCAGCAAAGCACTGCCCTCTGGCGGGCGCGAGCACACCGAGGTCCAGTTTGACCCAGTTACTGGCCCCTTGACACCCCGGGCGACTGCAGACTCCCTCCAGACATTCAGACATTGAGCCTGGTCCTCTGGAGAGCGAAGCCTCCTCCGGGAGGGAGAGCCCAGCGATCAACTAGGGATGGCAGTAATTGTACTTTATTTTTAAAAAAAGATTTATTGATGTGGTCCTTGAGGTGGCGCAGTGATAAAGCACTGGACTCTCAAGCATGAGGTCCTGAGTTCAATCCCCGGCAGCACATGTGCCAGAGTGATGTCTGGTTCTTTCTCTCTCCTCCTTTCTCATGAATAAATAAATAAATAAATATATTTTTAAAAAAAGGTTTATTGATTAATGAAACAGAGGAGAGGGAAGTAGACAGCACTCCGGTACATGCGATGCTGGGGCTCGAACTCAGGACCTCACGTTTGAGAGTTTAACACTTTATCTACTGCATCATGTCCCAGGCTGCAGTAATCTTAATATATATATTTTTTCCTTTTAACATTTATTGCAACTGGGAAAATGATTCGAGCCACAGAGCATAGAACTAGCATGCCTAAGGCTTCAGTTCGATCCTCAGCATTCCATGAGCTGCGGTGGTTCTGCTGACTTCTCTTTCTGCATATCTCCTGTGAACAGTTATTTATTTATTGACACGAGAGACAGAGATAACCATAGACTCCTTCTGACATACACAACACCAAGGACTGAACTCTGGACTGCATGCTTGAAAGTCCAAAGCTATAGACACAATACCACCTCCCAGGCTCTTACATATATATATATATATATATATATATATATATATATATATATATGATTTCTTTTCTTTTTTTTTTGTTGTTTTGTTTTGCTTTGCCTCCAGGGTTATTGCTGGGCTTGGTGCCTGCACCATGAATCCACCGCTCCTGGAGGCCATTTTTTCCCCTTTTTGTTGACCTTGTTGTTGTAGCCTAGTTGTGGTTATTATTATTGCCATTGTTGATGTTGTTCGTTGTTGGATAGGACAGAGAGAAATGGAGAGAGGAGGGGAAGACAGAGAGGGGGAGAGAAAGACAGACACCCGCAGACCTGCTTCACCGCCTGTGAAGCGACTCCTCTGCAGGTGGGGAGCCGGGGGCTCAAACCAGGATTCTTATGCCGGTCCCTGCGCTTTGCACCACATGTGCTTAACCTGCGCCACCGCCCGACCCCCATGATTTATTTTCGTGGAAGAGAGTGTGAGGTCAGAACACATAAGTGGTGTGAGGATTGAACCTGGGGCCTCTTGGAGCTCAGGCATGCAAGTCTGGTGTGCTACAGCTATTACCTTCTCACCTTTGATTGATTGATTGATTGATTAATTGATTGATTTTTTTCCTCCAAGGTTATCGTTGGGGCTCAGTGCCTGCACCACAAATCCACTGCTCCTAGAAGCTATTTTTCCCCCCTTTGTTGCCCTTGTTGTTTATCGCAGTTATTATTGTTGTTGCTGTCGTTGTTGGATAGGACAGGGAGAAATGGAGAGAGGAGGGGAAGACAGGGGGGAGAGAAAGACAGACACCTGCAGACCTGCTTCACTACCTGTGAAGCGACTCCCCTGCAGGTGGGGAGCCGGGAGCTCGAACCGGGATCCATAAGCCGGTCCTTGCGCTTTGTGCCAGGTGTGCTTAACCCACTGCGCTACCGCCCGACTCCTGGCACATTTATTTATTAACGAGAAAACCAGAACACCACTCTGGAGCGTGTGGTGCAGGGATCAGACTCCTGAAATGACAAGTTCTATACTCCAGAGCCCTCCCTCCTAAACGGCAGTGACTTTAGTTTCCGTCTCTGAACGAGAGCTCTGCTCAGCTCTGGCATATAGTGGCGTCAGAGGTTAGACTGGGACGTCCCCGCCTCAGGCATGGAAGCCTATTGCACAGCGACCTGGGAGGTGGTGTCATCGATGGAGGCTTGGGTTCTCCAGTATGAGGTTACAAACTCACTCCCCAGCCCTGTGCGTACCGTAGTGATGCTCCGTTTTTCTCTCTCTTTCTCCTCCTTGCTCTCACTCTCGCATAAAATCAAAGAAGAAAAAGAGAGGGGGTCGGAAAGCCTGTTATATAAACTGCTACGCATTTTCACAATCTTTTTAAAAAAATATTTATTTATCTATTTATTTTTCCTTTTGTTGCCCTTGTTGTTTTATAGTTGTAGTTATTATTGTTGTTATTGATGTTGTCGTTGTTAGATAGGACAGAGAGAAATAGAGAGAGGAGGGGAAGACAGAGGGGGGGAGAGAAAGACAGACACCTGCAGACCTGCTTCACCACCTGTGAAGCGACTCCCCTGCAGGTGGGGAGCCGGGGGCTCGATCCAGGATTCTTATGCTGGTCCCTGCGCTTTGTGCCACATGCGCTTAACCCAACTCCCCACACTCTCTTTTACCCCCAGATCCCTGCTCAGCTCTGGTTGATGGTGGTGCTGGAGATTGAATCTGGGATCTTTGGAGCCTCAGGCATGACAGCCTCCTTGCAGAACCATTGTGCTATCTGCCTAGCCCCCAACCTGTTTTTCTAGTTTCTTTTTTTTTAATACAGCTTTTTGAAACTGTGTCTTTTCTTTCTTTTTTTTAAAAAATATTTTATTTATTTATTAATGAGAAAGATAGGAGAAGAGAGAAAGAACCAGACATGGCTCTGGTACATGTGCTGCCAGGGATTGAACATGTGCTGCCAGGGATTGAACTCTGAACCTCAGGCTTGAGAGTCCAGGAATCTACCCACTGCACCACCTCCCGGACCACCTAGTTTCATTATTATTATTATTATTTATTGGATAAAGACAGCTATAAATTGAGAGGAGGGGAGGAGAGAGAGATAGACAGACAGAGAGGCGCCTACAGCCCTGCTTCACCACTTGTGAAGCTTCCCCCCTGCAGGTTGGGACCAGGTGCTTGAACCCGGGTCCTTGCTCAGTGTAATGTGTGCGCTCAACCAGGTGCACCACCACCCAGCCCCTTTCTAGTTTATTTTCTAAAACAGAAAAAAACTTCAGTGGCCTGGGAGGTGGTGCAGTGGGTAAAGCATTGCACCCTGGAGCGTGTGGTCCTGGACGTCGGTCCTAGCTACTGCGTGATGTCAGAGTGATGCTCTGCTTCTCTCCCTCCTAATAATAATAATAATCCTGATAATAATCTTTAATTTTCAGTTTTAAAAAATGTTTTTTAAAAGAATTTATTTATTTAGTAATGAGAAAAATGGGAAGAGAGAGAAAGAACCAGACATCACTCTGGTACATGTGCTGCCAGGGATTGACCTCAGGACCTCATGCTTAAGAATCCATTGCTTTATCCACTGTGCCACCTCCTGGACCACTCAGTCTTTAGTTTCTCATTAATGAGGGGAGAGAACCAGAGCATCACTTTGACATGTGTGATGTTGGTGATCGCATTAAGGACCTTTCACTTGAGGATACAACACTTTATCCAATACACCAGTGTCCAGGGCTCAATAAATAATCATTTTTTAAAAAGGAAAATGAATAAATCGGGGGCCAGGCAGTAGTGCAGTGGGTTAAGCACACATGGCACAAAGCACAAGAATCAGCGTCAGGATCCCGGTTTGAGCCTCCGGCCCCCCACCTACAGGGGGGTCACCTCACAGGCGGTGAAGCAGGTCTGCAGGTGTCTGTCTTTCTCTCCCCTTCTCTGTCTTCCCCTCCTCTCTCCATTTCTCTCTGTCCTATCCAACAACATGACAGCAATAACAACAACAGTAATAACAACAATGATAACCAACAAGGGCAACAAAAAGGAAAACATGGCCTCCAGGAGCGGTGGATTCCTAGTGCCGGCACCGAGCCCCAGCAATAACCCTGGAGACAAAAAAGAAAAAAGAATAAGTCAGGCTGGGTGGAGGTGGTCACTTGGCTAAGTGCATATATTGCTGTGCACAGGACACCGGTGGGTCAAGCCCCCAGCCCCACCTGCAGTGGAAAGCGTCACGGGTGGTGAGGCAGGGCTGCAGGTGTCTCTGTCTCTCTCCTTTCTACCTTACTTCCCTCACAGTTTCTGTCTTTTTTCTAATAAAATGAAATAAAGTTTATTTATTTATTTATTTGTTATTGGATAGAGACAGAGAGAAATTGAGAGAGAAGGGGGAGGTAGAGAGGAAGAGAGACAGAGAGATGCCTACAGACCTGCTTCACCGCCTGTGAAGCGACTCCTCTGCAGGTGGGGAGCCGGGGGATGGAACCGGGATCCTATTGCGCTACGTGCGCTTAACCCTCTGCGCTACCGCCCGACTCCCATAAATAAAGTTTTCTTGTTAATGAACACATGGGGGCCGGGCGCTGGCGCATCTGGCTGAGCGCACAAGTTTCAATGCACAAAGCCCCAGGTTCGAGCCCCCGGTCCCCACCCGCAGGGGGAAAGCTTTGCAAGCGGTGAAGCAGGGCTGCAGGTATCTCTCTGTCTCTCTATCTTCCCCCCTTCCTCGCAATTTCTGGCCGTCTATCTAATAAATAAAGATAACAAAAATTTAAAAAATAAGAAAGAATCCGTGAAGAAAGGATCCCGGAGAGCTCTCCGGGGCCCAGGAGACCACACAGTGGTCTGCCCAGCAGCCTCTCCTGCCCGAAGCCCCAGCTCCCAGGCCCCCTCCCCAGCACCACCATAAGCCAGAGCCAAGCAGGGCTCCGGTCTCCTGTGTGTCTTCATGAGAATAAATCTCCAAGCTGGAAGCTTCTAGAAGCGTCCCCCTCTGGGTGGTGGTGGTGTGGGGGGCTCCTGGGAGGAATCTGGGGCCTGAGCTCTGCTTCCCGCCGCCTCAGCCACCGGGACCTGAAGCCCGAGAACCTGCTCCTGGACGAGAAGAATAACATCAGGATTGCGGACTTCGGCATGGCCTCCCTGCAGGTGGGGGACAGCCTCCTGGAGACCAGCTGTGGGTGAGTCGGGTCGGCCTGGGGGCCCAGGGAGGGGTGGGGGCCGCCAGAGCCTCATGCCCGTCTGTCTGCCCCCAGGTCCCCTCACTACGCGTGTCCAGAGGTGATTAAGGTGAGTGTGGCACCGGGGCAGGGCAGGGCGGGCAGGGCGGGCAGGGTGGCTGCGGGCGTGGTGACTGGGCCTCCTCTTTCCAGGGCGAGAAGTACGACGGGCGCCGGGCCGACATGTGGAGCTGTGGCGTCATCCTCTTCGCCTTGCTTGTGGTGAGCTGCTGCCCGCACGCCCCTGCCCTGTTTCTAGAACTTTCCTCAAATGGGAGCCCCTCGCTATTTGTCTGGTGTTGGGAATGCGGGGGGGTGGGGGCTACGAGTCAGGGTCCTGGGGTCCCCCCTCTGTGCCTGGAGCTATTGTGAGAAACCGGGGGTCCCCAGAAAGGGAGGGGACAGGGAGACTCACTTGTCACTAAGGCTGACAAGCTTGTGGCCAAGCGGCAGTTGCAGTGTATGGCCGCGCTGGAGAAATGCTGCTCTCAGCTGCCTTGCTGAGACGCTGCCTGGGCAGACTTGGAAGAGCTGCTGTAACCAGAGTGTAGCAGGCCCTGTTGATAACTGCGGTGAACACCGCGAAGGACACCGAGAGAACTGCCTTCCAGAATAGCTGGAGGGCTGGGGAGACGGCATGGGGTGATGAAAAATGTCTTTAATGCCTGAGACACCCAAGGTCCCAGGTTCAATGCCCAGCACCCACCATAAGCCAGAGCTGAGTAGTGATTTGGTAAAGGGGAAAAAGGGAAGGAAGGAGGGGAGAAAATATGGAAGAAAAAAATGCTCAAGGACCCGGGTTCGAACCCCTGGTCCCCACCTGCAGGAAGAAAGGCTTCACAAGTGGTGAAGCAGGGCTGCAGGTGTCTCTCTGTCTCTATCTCCCCTCCCTCTCTCAATTTTCTGTCTCTATCCAGTAATAAATAAATCAAATGAAAAGATTTAAAAGAAAGAAAGGAGAGAGAAGAAAGGAAAAAAGAAAAGGGAATAGCTTGACTCACTGGCTCAGGAGTGCCAGCCTGCCCGTGCCCCTGCCCCAGGACCTTGGCGCCTGCTGGCCTGTGAGCGCCTAGCTCACCCTCACAGCCCCGCCAGCCCAAGGTCTGACCCCTTGCGAAGTGCTCCCTTTCCTGGGACTCAGCTCGATATTGCGTCTGCTTTGCCGTATGTGTGACTCAGGTCCAAGCCCAGTCCCCACTGCACTGCGGGAAGCTCCACACTGGTGTGTTTTGCCCTTGCTATCCCTGTCTCAATTTGAAAAAGTCAAGTGGTTTCAGTTACCCCAGTCACGACAGGAAAAAAAAAAAGTCACTGTGTGTTCAGTTGTGTGATGGCTTGAGCAGAGGTGCTGTTTCAGGGTTTCTATCCTCACCGCTCCCACGGCTCACAGACTGCACCCTACAGAAAGTACCTCTCTGCGCCTTAGTCAGTACCCTCCGGGCTTCCTTGGCCACTGAGGGCTCTGTGCGGGCGGAGGGAATCTGGGCGGACCCCCATCCCCACCGAAAGCGAGACTCTGAGACGCGCTGCTTTTGTTCCTCCTGGTCCTGGCTATTCCGGGTAAGCTGGTGTCCGTTGCTCGACTCCCAGACTGCCCACGACCAGGAATCTCTCTTTGCGTTTCATGTTGGTAGTTTTGCTGGTTAAATGGCCCCCGAGCATGGTACTTACATTCCCCACTTTGAGAAGCCTCTTTCCGGCCTCCGGGAGGAAACAGTCACATTCCATCAAGTGCACGCAGCCCGGCTGGTGAGGTGTGGTCCTCTCGGGCCTCGCTGGCTCATGAGATCTTGCCAAGGCCCTAACTCTGTGTGTGAGCTTCACTCATTTATTGACAAGAGCGAGTGGGAGAGAGGCCCCAAGGGTCACTGTGGTGTGGCACATGCAGTGCCAGGGGTCAGACTCGGGACCTCGCACTCTGCTTTCTTTTTTTAAAAAATTTATTTCTTAATTGGGGAATTAATGTTTTACATTCAACAGTAAATACAATAGTTTGTACATGCATAACATTACCCAGTTTCCCATTTAACAATACAACCCCCACTATGTCATTCATCATCTTTCCTGGACCTGTATTCTCCTCACCCACCCACCCACCCCAGAGTCTTTTACTTTGGTGCAATACGCCAATTCCATTTGTGTTTTCTTTTCTGATCTTGTTTTCCAACTTCTGCCTGAGAGTGAGATCATCCCATATTCATCCTTCTGCTTCTGACTTATTTCACTCAACATGATTTTTTCAAGGTCCATCCAAGATGGGCTGAAAACGGTGAAGTCACCATTTTTTACAGCTGAGTAGTATTCCATTGTGTATATATACCACAACTTGCTCAGCCACTCATCTGTTGTTGGACATCTGGGTTGCTTCCAGGTTTTGGCTATTACAAATTGTGCTGCCAAGAACATATGTGTACACACATCTTTTTGGATGGATGTGTTGGGTTCCTTAGGATCTATCCCCAGGAGGGGAATTGCAGGGTCATAGGGTAGGTCCATTTCTAGCCTTCTGAGAGTTCTCCAGACTGTTCTCCACAGAGGTTGGACCAATTGACATTCCTACCAGCAGTGCAGGAGGGTTCCTTTGACCCCACACCCTCTCCAGCATTTGCTGCTGTTCCCTTTTCTGATATCTGACATTCTCACAGGAGTGAAGTGTTATCTCATTGTTGTCTTGATTTGCATCTCTCTGACAATCAGAGACTTGGAGCATTTTTTCATGTGTTTCTCGGCCTTTTGGATCTTTTCTGTGGTGAATATTCAGTCCAAGTCCTCCCCCCATTTTTGGATGGGGTTATTTGTTGTCTTGTTGTTGAGTCTGGCAAGCTCTTTATATATGTTGGTTATTAAACTCTTATCTAATGTATGGCATGTAAAGATCTCCTCCCATTCTGTGAGGGGTCTCTTGGTTTGGGTAGTGGTTTCTTTTGCTGTGAAGAAGCTTTTTAATTTGATGTAGTCCCATAGATTTATACTTGCCTTAGTCTTCTTTGTAATTGGATTTGTTTCATTGAAGATGTCTTTAAAATTTATGTGGAAAAAAGCTCTGCCAATATTTTCCTCTAAGTATTTGATAGCTTGTGGTCTAACATCCAAGTCCTTGATCCACTTGGAATTTACTTTTGTATTTGGTGAAATACAGTGATTCAGTTTCATTCTTCTGCATGTTTCAACCCATTGTTTCCAACACCATTTGTTGAAGAGACTCTGCTTTCCCCATTGAATAGTCTGGGCCCCTTTGTCAAAGATTAGATGTCCATAGGTGTGGGGCCTCATTTCTGGGCTCTCAATTCTATTCCACTGGTCAGTGTGTCTGTTCATGTTCCAGTACCAAGCAGTTTTGATGACAGCGGCCCTATAATACAGTTTGAGATCTGGGAGTGTGATGCCTCCAGTTCTGTTCTTTTTTCTCAAGATTGTTTTGGCAATTCTAGGTCTTTTCTGGTTCCAGATAAACATTTGTAGCATTTTTTCTATTCTCCTAAAAAATGTGCTTGGGATCTTGATGGGGATAGCATTAAATTTGTAGATGGCTCTGGGTAATATATTCATTTTGATGATGTTAATTCTTCCAACCCATGAACATGGAATATCTTTCCACTTCTTTGTGTCTTTTTCAATTTCTTTGAGTAGGGACTCATGATTTTCAGTGTACAAGTCTTTCACTTCTTTGGCTAGGTTTACTCCTAGATATTTTATTGTTTTTGTTGTTATAGTAAAAGGAACTGATTTCTGGATTTCAATTTCTTCTAACTTAGTGTTTGCATAGAGGAATGCCACTGACTTTTGAATGTTAATTTTATAGCCTGACACCTTACTGTATTGCCTGATGATTTCCAAAAGCTTCTTGCTGGATTCCTTAGGTTTTTCCATGTATACTATCATGTCATCTGCAAATAAGGAGAGTTTGACTTCTTCTCTTCCAGTCTGTATGCCTTTAATTCCTTGCTCCTGCCTGATTGCTATGGCAAGAACTTCCAACACTATGTTGAATAGTAATGGTGATAGTGGGCAGCCCTGTCTAGTACCTGATCTGAGGGGAAATGCTTCCAGTTTTTCACCATTGAGTATGATGTTGGCTGTAGGTTTGCTATATATAGACTCCACTGTCTTCAGGAATTGTCCATCTATTCCCATTTTTTGTAGTGTTTTGATCATAAAGGGATGTTGCATTTTGTCAAAGGCTTTCTCTGCATCCATTGATATGACCATGTGGTTTTTGGTCTTGCTTTTGTTGATGTGGTGGATCACATTGATTGATTTACGTATATTAAACCAACCTTGCATGCCTAGGATAAACCCCACTAGGTCATGATGAACAATCTTTTTGATATACTGCTGTATCAGGTTGGCTAGAATTTTGTTCAATATTTTCGCATCTATGTTCATCAGAGATATTGGTCTGTAGTTTTCTTTTTTGGTTGTGTCCCTGTCTGCTTTTGGTATCAGAGTGTTGTTGGCTTCATAGAAGCTAGTAGGGAGTATTCCAGTGTCTTCAGTCTTCTGAAATACTTTTAAAAGTAGAGGTATTAGTTCTTCTTTGAAGGTTTTGTAGAATTCATTTTAAAAGCATCTGGTCCAGGACTTTTATTTTTGGAAAGATTTTTGATAACTGTTTCAATTTCATTAGCTGTGATGGGCCTGTTTATGTTATCCAATTCCTCTTTACTTAGTTTTGGAAGTTGGTAGGTATCTAGGAAATCATTCATTTCTTCCAGGTTCTCTAGCTTGGTGGCATATAGTTGTTCATAGAAGCCTCGCATGATATGTTGAATTCCTGGGGTGTCTGTTGTGGTATCTCCTCTTTCATTTACTATCCGATTTATTTGGGTCTTCTCCCTTTTTTGTTTTGTGAGTCTGGCTAAAGGTTTGTCGATTTTGTTTACTCTTTCGAAGAACCAACATTTACTTTCATTGATCTTTTGTATGGTTTTCCTATTCTCAATGTTATTTATTTCTGCCCTAACTTTAGTGATTTCTGACCTTCTTGTTGCTTTAGGATTCCTTTGTTGTTCTTCTTCTAGGTCTTTAAGATGTGCAATCAGGCTGTTTATTTGTGCTTTTTCTTGTTTCCTAATGTGTGCTTGTATAGCTATGAACTTCCCTCTTAGGACTGCTTTAGCTGTGTCCCAAATATTTTGATAGCTTGTGTCTTCATTTTCATTGAACTCTCGAAACATTTTGATTTCTTCCTTGATTTCCTCTTTGACCTAAAAGTTGTTAAGAAGTGTACTGTTGAGCTTCCACATTTTGGGACTGTTACTAATCTTTTGTTGATTGTTAAGTGTTAGTTTAATTCCACTGTGGTCTGAGAAGATGCTTGGGATGATTTCAGTGCTCTTGAATTGGGTGATGCGGTCTTTGTGGCCTAACATATCGTCTATCCTTGAGAATGACCCATGTGGATTTGAGTAAAATGTGTATTCCAGTTTCTTGGGATGAATGACTCTGACAATGTCCAATAGTTCCAGTTTATCTATCTCTTCATTTAGCTCCCTTATGTCTTTACTGATTTTCTTCCTGGATGATCTGTCAAGTTGAGAGAGTGGGGTGTTGAAGTCCCCTACTATGATTGTGTTACTGTTAATATATTGCTGTAGCTCTTTCAGTAGAAGTTTGATGTATTTAGATGGCTTCTCATTGGGTGCATAGATGTTAATAATTGTTAAGTCCTCTTGATTGACTGATCCTCTGAGCATTAAGTAGTGTCCATTCCTATCTTTTTTAATCTTATCTATTTTAAAGTCTATCATGTCAGATATGAGAATAGCTGTTCTTGCCCTTTTTTGTGGGCCATTGGCTTGTATGGTAGTTTTCCATCCTTTCACTTTAAGTCTGTGTTTGTCTTGTTGAGTTAGGTGAGTTTCCTGTAAACAACATATTGTTGGGTTGTGTTTTCTGATCCATCTTCCTACTCCGTGTCTTTTAATAGGTGAATTCAGGCCATTGACATTTATTGATATCAAAGATTGAAGATATTTTAACGCCATTCTTGTAGAGTTTTAGAGTGTTTTGATATATGTCCTATTTGTGGTGGTCTGGTTGTTTATAGGAGACCTTTCAGAACTTCTTTCAGGGCAGGCTTGGTGATGGTTGCTTCCTTCAACTGTTGCTTGTCTGAGAAGGTTTTGATGTCTCCATCTAGTCTGAATGACAGTCTAGCAGGATATAGTATTCTTGGCTGAAAGCCTTTCTCATTGAGCACTCGATAGATATCTTGCCATTCTCTTCTGGCCTGTAGTGTTTGTATGGAGAAGTCTGCTGCTAATCTTATGGGTTTTCCTTTGTAGGTGACTCTTTGTTTTTCTCTTGCAGCCTTGAGGATCCTTTCTTTATCCTTATTCCTTTCCATTCTAAGTATGACATGTCTTGGTGTCTTTAGGTCTGGGTTAATTCTGTTTGGGACCCTCTGGGCTTCTTGAATCTTTATGTCTTTGGTGTTGTCTAGACTAGAGAAATTTTCAGCTATTATGGCCTGGAGAAGGCTTTCTTCCTCCCCTTCTCTTTCTTCCTCTGGTAAGCCAATAATGCGTATATTGTTTCTTTTGAAGTCATCCCATAGGACTCTGTTGTTGTTTTCAGCATCTCTTAATCTCTTTTTGAGATTTCTTACTTCTTTTTTAGTTGTCTCTAATTCATCCTCAATCTTGCTAATTCTATCTTCAGCCTCATAGACTCTATTCTCTCTGCCCTCTACTGTTTTCTGGAGTTCATTTATTTTGTTGCCCTGCTCTGATACTGTTTTAGCTTGTTCAGCTAGTTGCCTTCTTAGCTCAGCGATTTCAGCTTTCAGCTCTCTAATAACCATGAGATAATTAGAATTTTTTCCATATTCTCATTTTTTGTTCCTGCATTTCTGATTACAATTTTTTCAAATTCTTTACTCACTCCTGTTATTATTTCCTTAGCTAATGTTTGGATGTTGAACTCGTTGTTTTGTGCTTCACCCTCTGGAGGACTTTTAGCTGGGCTCTTGTCCTGGTTTGATTCTTCAATATTTTTTCTTGTTGTTTTAACCATTTTATATATTATGTTATGAGTTTCCTTTATCAGTACTTTTCAAATTATTGATCACTATTGCCTGGATTGACTTGTGTCTAAGTAATTTAATTAAAGGGTTTACCGTGGTGGAAGTTAACAGTTTTTTCAATCTCTGAGTTGGAGCTCAGTGGTGTAAAAGCCTCTTTTTTTGTCTTCCCTGTAGGCTATGGGAGCCTGAGGGCTTTTAAACTATCAATAGGCTTCTTAGCTTAATCACTGACTCCTGACCAAGAGATAAAGCAGGGTGTGGCAGAGATAAACCAGTGGTTATGCAAAGAGACTTTCACAGCCCCTCAGCTATGCCACAGAGGTATAGGTCTTCTCCTGAGTTTCCCGGTTAGATCTCTGTCCCCTCGTGTCCCTCCCTGTCGCTGCTCCAGATTCTGAGGGTAGTAGCAATGGAGACTCAGAGTTGCACTTGGAGAGTCTCTGGGGAGTCCTCTCCTCCCTTCAGCTGTCCCCTTGTTGTGGAGCAGACTGGAGGTGGTGTCTCCACTGATAAACTGCTGAACTGTTAGCAGTCACTTAATCTCTCCTTAGGCCCCTCTCTCCTCTCTGTCACCAGCCACGCGTGTTTGTACTCACGGGTGATTTACTGGGTTCCTGTGGTCATTCTAGTCCTGTCTTGTTTCGGTCCGGGTGGTCTCCTTTGGTATTCCTAGTTGATCCGGGAGAGGAGAGGAGAGGAGAGAAAGCGATCTCGCACTCTGCTTTCTGAATTATTTATTTTTTGATTGATTTTATTTTATTTTATTTATTTATTTTTCCTTTTGTTGCCCTTGTTTTATTGTTGTAGTTATTACTGTTGTTATTGATGTCGTTGTTGTTGGATAGGACAGAGAGAAATGGAAAGAGATAGGGAGAGATGGGGAAGACAGAGAGGGGGAGAGGAAGACAGACACCTGCAGACCTGCCTCACCGCCTGGGAAGCGACTCCCCTGCAGGTGGGGAGCCGGGGGCTCGAACCGGGATGCTTAGACCGGTTCTTGTGCTTTGTGCCATGTGCACTTAGCCCGCTGCGCTACCGCCGGACTGCCCTGATTTTTTAATTTTCCCCACTAGTGACAGGTAGATTGAGACAGGGAAAGACAGGCCAGGGTCCTCTCCAGATCTGCATTCTGGTTTGTGTGGTGCTGGGAGTTGAACCCTGGACCGCATACTTAGGAGTCTAATACTTTACCCACTGTGCCACTGCAGCCTGTGTGTGAGTACAGAGAGAGAGATTTTACTTTTTTCTTTCATACTAAGTGTTTGAAACAGGAATATAATTTTCTTTCAGCTCCAATCTCTCTCTCTTTTATAAAAATTTTTTCCCCTTTTATTGCCCTTGTTGTTTTATTGTTGTAGTTATTATTATTGTGGTCACTGTTGAATAGGACAGAGAGAAATGGAGAGAGGAGGGGAAGACAGAGAGGGGGAGAGAAAGACAGACACCTGCAGACCTGCTTCACCGTCTGTGAAGCGACTCCCCTGCAGGTGGGGAGCCGGGGGCTCGAACCAGAGTCCTTAAGCCAGTCCTTGCACTTGGTGCCATGTTCACTTAACCCGCTGCGCCACTGCACGGCTCCCTCACTTGTTTTTTAAAAAAAATTTTTTGCCTCCAGGATTATTGCTGGGCTTGGTGCATGCACCATGAATCCACCGCTCCTGGAGGCCATTTATCCCCTTTTGTTGCCCTTGTTGTTGTAGCCTTGTTGTGGTTATTATTGTTGTTGTTGATGTCATCGTTGTTGGATAGGACAGAGAGAAATGGTGAGAGGAGGGGAAGACAGAGAGGGGGAGAGAAACACAGACACCTGCAGACCTGCTTCACCGCCTGTGAAGTGACCCTGCTGCAGGTGGGGAGCCGGGGGCTCGAACCCAGATCCTTATGCCGGTCCTTGTGCTTGGCGCCACCTGCACTTATCCTGCTGCACTACCACCTGACCACCCCTCACTTGCTTTTTAATCACAGCACCAGGAAGTAAACCTCCTTCAGGTGTGAGCCCGCTATTGACAGACTCTCCAGCCTCCGTTTCCATTCTTGACGTTATTTTTAGATTTTATTTATTTTTATGAGTGAGGAAACCGGCTGGAACACTGCTCAGCCCGGCACAGGGTGGTGCTGGAGGATGGAACCTTTGAGGCCTCAGGGATGCAAGTGCTGTGACATTTTATACTTTAATATATCCTTAAAGGTTGATTTATTGGGCGGAGGGTAGATAGCATAATGGTTATGCAAACAGACTCTCATTCCTGAGGCTCCAATGTCCCAGGTTCAATTCCCACACCACCATAAGCCAGCAGGTGGCGCAAAGCGCAAGGACCGGCGTGAGGATCCCGGTTCGAGCCCCCGGCTCCCCACCTGCAGGGGAGTCGCTTCCCAGGCGGTGAAGCAGGTCTGCAGGTGTCTGTCTTTCTCTCCCCTTCTCTGTCTTCCCCTCCTCTCTCCATTTCTGTCTGTCCTGTCCAACAACGATGACAACAATAACAACTACAACAATAAAACGACAAGGCAACAAAAGGGAATAAATAAATAAAATAAATACTTAAAAAAAGAAGAGGGAAGAAAGATTGATTTATTTATGAGAGAGAGAAGGAGGAAGGGAAAGAAACAGAGCCAAAGGGGAGTCGGGCGGTGGCGCAGCAGGTTAAGCGCATGTGGCACGAAGAGCAAGGACCAGCGTAAGGATCCCGGTTCGAGCCCCCGGCTCCCCACTTGCAGGGGAGTCGCTTCCCAGGCGGTGAAGCAGGTCTGCAGGTGTCTGTCTGTCTCTCCTCCTCTCTGTCTTCCCCTCCTCTCTCCATTTCTCTCTGTCCTATCTAACAACAATGACATCAATAACAACAATAACTACAACAACAACGAAAAAACAACCAGGGCAACAAAATGGAAAATAAATAAATATTTAAAATAATTTTAAAAATTAAAAAAAAAAAGAAAGAGAGCCAAAGACCACTGACCCATGTGGTGCCCAGAATTGAACTCAGGATCTCACACTGAAAGAGTCCAAGACTACAGAGGCAGCATAAGGGCTCTGCAAAAAAGACCCTCATGCCTGAGGCTCTGACGCTTCACGTTCACTCTGCAGCACCACTATAAGCCAGAGCTTAAACCAGATCCATCAAGCCTTGTTATAAAAATTAAAAAGTAGGGACCTGGGAGGTGGCACAGTGGATAAGGCATTGGACTTTCAAGCATAAGGTTCTGAGTTCAGTCCCCAGCAGCATATATACCAAAGTGATGTCTGGTTCTCTCTCTCTCTCTCCCTCTCCCTCTCTCTCTCTCTCTCTCTGTCTCTCTCCCTCCTAGCATTTCTCATGAATAAATAAGTAAAATCTTCAAAATAATACTGAGTCCAGTGCTTTAGCTACTGTGTCACCTCCCAGGCACTGGAAACTTCTTTTTAGTAAAATTAAAAAAATGGCTCAGGGAGGGAGTCGGGCGGTAGCACAGCAGGTTAAGTGCACGTGGCGCAAAACACATGGACCGGTGTAAGGATCCCAGTTCGAGCACCCGTCTCCCCACCTGCAGGGAAGTAGCTTCAAAGACAGTGAAGCGGGTCTGCAGGTGTCTGTCTGTCTCTCCCCGTCTTCCTCTCCTCTCTCCATTTCTCTCTGTCTTATCCAACAACAATGACATCAATAACTACAACAATAAAACAACAACGGCAACAAAAATAAATAAATATATTTTTAAAAATGGCTCAGGGAGATAGCATAGAAGCTTATGCAAGAGGCTTTCTTTATTTAAATAAATGTTTTAAAGATTTTATTTTTTGTATATTTATGAGAAAGCTAGGAGGAGACAGAAATAGCCAGACATCACTCTGATACATGTGTTGACGGGGACTGAACTCAGGACTTCACGCTTGAGGGTCCAATTCTTTGTTCACAGCACCACATCCTGGACCACATTTTTAACTTTTTTTATTTATATGTTTATAAAAGAGTGAGAGGAAGAAAAAAAAAAAAACCCAGAGTATCACTCTGGCACGTGTAGTCCCAGGGATCAAGCTTGAGGTTCCAACACTGACCACTGTGCGACCTCCCAGACCTTTTCTCTACTTTTCTTTCTGTTTCTTTGTTTTAACATTTTATTTATTTATTTATTCACGAGAGGGGGAGAAGCAAGTTCAGCACCCTTCTGCTGAGGCAATTCCTCAGTCCTGACGTGTTTCTAAAGACAGAGAGGAGGGGCCGGGTGGTGCAGCTGGTTGAGCACACGTATTACAATGCTCAAGGACCCGGGTTCGAGCCCCCAGTCCCCACCTGCAGGAGGAAAGCTTTGCAAGTGGTGAAGCAGGGCTCTCTGCCTCTCTCCCTCTCTGTCTCCCTCTTGATTTCTTGCTGTCTTTATCCAACAAAGAAAGAGAATTAAAAAAAATTAAAAAGGGAGTTGGGCTGTAGTGCAGCAGGTTAAGCGCAGGTGGCACAAAGCACAAGGACCGGCATAAGGATCCCGGTTCGAGCCCCCGGCTCCCCACCTGCAGTGGAAATCGCTTCACAGGCGGTGAAGCAGGTCTGCAGGTGTCTGTTTCTCTCCCCCTCTCTGTCTTCCCCTCCTCTCTCCATTTCTCTCTGTCCTATCCAACAACGATGATATCAACAACAGTAATAACTACAGCAATACAACAAGGGCAACGAAAGGAAATACATACATAAATATTTTTAAAAACTAAAAAAAAAAAAAGACAGAGCAAACAAACGGCGCAGTCAGTGGTGCACTCCACCCCAGCTCCCCTGTGGCACTGGGCTCAGGCTGCAGGCTGTGTGCTCTGCCCAGTGAGCTCCGTCCTGCTCCATCACTCAGGCCCTGGTCACGTCAGCCGGCCCCGCCCTCCGCTAGGGAAGGGCAGCATTCCCAAGACCATCGTCCCAGAAACGATGAGCCCTTTCCACTGCGTGTGCGAATGAGTGAACAATGCTTCTGGCATGGCCTTGGGGAGAAACTTTGTGTTTGTGCTGGAAACTTGCACATGTGCGACGCCATTGCTTCCAGTGGGCTGTGTTCTTTTTTGTTTCAGAGAGAGAGAGAGGAGGTGAGACACTGTAACATCGCGCCACTGCACATGGCGCTCCACGGGGCACAGGGCTCTTGAACTCAAGTCCTTATGTGTGGTGGAGTGTGCCCCCTACAGTCCACATTGTTTTATCCTGATATTATTATATTTAAAAAATTGTTTTTATATTTATTTATATTCCCTTTTATTACCCTTTTTTTTTTATTGTTGTTGTTGATATTGTTGTTGTTGGATAGAACAGAGAGAAATGGAGAGAGGAGGGGAAGAAAGAGAGGGGGAGAGAAAGACAGACACCTGCAGGACCGGCTTCACCGACTTTGAAGCGACTCCCCTGCAGGTGGGGAGCCCGGGGGCTCAAACCAGGATCTTTAGACCAGTCGTTGTGCTTCATACCATGTGTGCTTAACCCGATGCGCTAATGCCGGACTCCCTATTATTTTTTTCTATTTTTTTATTTTTTAATCTTATTTATGTATCTATTTGATATAGAGAGAAATTGAGAGCAATGGAGGGGGAGAGAGAGACCTGCAGCACTGCTCCTCTGTTTATTAAGCATCCCTCCTGGACTCGGACTGGGAAGGACCGGAGGCTTGAACCCGGGTCCTTGTATGCAGTAACATGTGCTCCTACTAGAGAGAGAGAGAGAGACAGAGAGAGAGAGAGAGAGAGAGAGAGAGAGAGAGAACAGACACCAGAAACTCACTCTGGTACAAGTGCTGCTGGGCACAGGACTGCTGGCCTCACACTTACGAGCCAGTCTATGCCCCACACACTGCACCAGTCTGTGCCCCACAAGCTGCACCAGTCTGTGCCCCACACACTGCACCAGTCTCTGCCCCACACGCTGCACCAGTCTTTGCTGCACACACTGCACCAGTCTGTGCCCCACAAGCTGCACCAGTCTGTGCCCCACACATTGCACCAGTCTGTGCCCCATACACTGCACCAGTCTGTGCCCCACACACTGCACCAGTCTGTGCCCTGCACGCTGCACCAGTCTGAGCCCCACACACTGCACCAGTCTGTGCACCTCACGCTGCACCAGTCTGAGCCCCGCACACTGCACCAGTCTGTGCACCTCACGCTGCACCAGTATGAGCCCCGCACGCAGCACCAGTCTGTGCCCCGCACACTGCACCAGTCTGTGCCCCGCACACTGCACCAGTCTGTGCCCCACACACTGCACCAGTCTGTGCCCTGCATGCTGCACCAGTCTGTGCCCCGCACACTGCACCAGTCTGAGCCCCGCACACTGCACCAGTCTGTGCCCCACACACTGCACCAGTCTGAGCTCCACACGCTGCACCAGTATGAGCCCCGCACGCAGCACCAGTCTATGCCCCATACACTGCACCAGTCTGTGCCCCGCACACTGCACCAGTCTGTGCCCCGCACACTGCACCAGTCTGAGCCCCACACGCTGCACCAGTCTGAGCCCCGCACACTGCACCAGTCTGTGCCCCATACACTGCACCAGTCTGTGCACCTCACGCTGCACCAGTCTGAGCCCCGCACGCAGCACCAGTCTGTGCCCCGCACACTGCACCAGTCTGAGCCCCGCACGCAGCACCAGTCTGTGCCCCGCATACTGCACCAGTCTGTGCCCCGCACACTGCACCAGTCTGAGCCCCGCACGCAGCACCAGTCTGTGCCCCGCACACTGCACCAGTCTGTGCCCCGCACACTGCACCAGTCTGAGCCCCGCACACTGCACCAGTCTGAGCCCCACACGCTGCACCAGTCTGAGCCCCACACACTGCACCAGTCTGAGCCCCGCACGCAGCACCAGTCTGTGCCCCGCATACTGCACCAGTCTGTGCCCCGCACACTGCACCAGTCTGAGCCCCGCACACTGCACCAGTCTGAGCCCCACACACTGCACCAGTCTGTGCCCCGCACACTGCACCAGTCTGTGCCCCGCACACTGCACCAGTCTGTGCCCCGCACGCAGCACCAGTCTGAGCCCCACACGCTGCACCAGTCTGTGCCCCACACACTGCACCAGTCTGTGCCCCACACACTGCACCAGTCTGTGCCCCACACACTGCACCAGTCTGTGCCCCGCACGCAGCACCAGTCTGAGCCCCACACGCTGCACCAGTCTGTGCCCCACACACTGCACCAGTCTGTGCCCCGCACGCAGCACCAGTCTGTGGCCCGCACACTGCACCAGTCTGAGCCCCACACGCTGCAGCGTGCCCGGCCTCTGAGCTTGGCTCACGGTGTCTGCTGTCCGCCAGGGGGCGCTGCCCTTCGACGACGACAACCTGCGGCAGCTGCTGGAGAAGGTGAAGCGGGGCGTGTTCCACATGCCGCACTTCATCTCGCCCGACTGCCAGAGCCTGCTGCGCGGCATGATCGAGGTGGAGCCCGAGAAGAGGCTGAGTGTGAGCTCCGGGGTGCATGGCGGGTGTGGAGGGACGGTGCTCGGGCTCCGGGAGCCCCCGACATGAAACCAGCCGCTCCCAACCGGGAAGCCCGTCTGCCAGAGGGGACCCGCCGCCGTCACCGGGGTGGGGGGCGACCAGGCCGGCAGGGGACCCCCACCACGCCGGGCGCTGGGGCTGTCGCTGTGCACGCGCTGTGCCCACACACCGCCGCTTCCCTCCTCCCGCCCTCACAGCTGGAGCAGATCCAGAAGCATCCCTGGTACCTGTGAGTAGGGGTCCTGGGGGCGGGAGTGGGAGGCTGCGGGCCCAAACCGCAAAGGCACCCCAAAAGGGAGAGCCAGTCAGGGGGCCTGTACGCGAGGCCGCTGAGATGCAGGGGCTCTAGAGGAAGAAGATGTGGATGGAGGAGGGGCTGGGGGACCCCTGGGTGTGAGGGAGGAGGGGCTGGGGACCCCTGGGTGTGAGGAGGAGGGGCTGGGGACCCCTGGGTGTGAGGGAGGAGGGGCTGGGGGACCCCTGGGTGTGAGAGGAGGGGCTGGGGACCCCTGGGTGTGAGGGAGGTGGGGCTGGGGACCCCTGGGTGTGAGGGAGGAGGGGCTGGGGGACCCCTGGGTGTGAGAGGAGGGGCTGGGGACCCCTGGGTGTGAGGGAGGAGGGGCTGGGGGACCCCTGGGTGTGAGGAGGAGGGGCTGGGGGACCCCTGGGTGTGAGAGGAGGGGCTGGGGACCCCTGGGTGTGAGGGAGGAGGGGCTGGGGGATCCTGGGTGTGAGGGAGGAGGGGCTGGGGACCCCTGGGTGTGAGGAGGAGGGGCTGGGGGACCCCTGGGTTTGAGGAGGAGGGGCTGGGGGACCCCTGGGTGTGAGGGTGGAGGGGCTGGGGACCCCTGGGTGTGAGGGAGGAGGGGCTGGGGGATCCTGGGTGTGAGGGAGGAGGGGCTGGGGACCCCTGGGTGTGAGGGAGGAGGGGCTGGGGACCCCTGGGTGTGAGGGAGGAGGGGCTGGGGACCCCTGGGTGTGAGGGAGGAGGGGCTGGGGGACCCCTGGGTGTGAGGGAGGAGGGGCTGGGGGACCCCCTGGGTGTGAGGGAGGAGGGGCTGGGGACCCCTGGGTGTGAGGGAGGAGGGTCTGGGGGACCCCCTGGGTGTGAGAGGAGGGCCTGGGGGACCCTGGGTGTGAGGGAGGAGGGGCTGGGGACCCCTGGGTGTGAGGGAGGAGGGGCTGGGGACCCCTGGGTGTGAGGGAGGAGGGGCTGGGGGACCCCTGGGTGTGAGGGAGGAGTGGCTGGGGACCCCTGGGTGTGAGGGAGGAGGGGCTGGGGACCCCTGGGTGTGAGGGAGGAGGGGCTGGGGGACCCCTGGGTGTGAGGGAGGAGGGGCTGGGGACCCCTGGGTGTGAGGGAGGAGGGGCTGGGGGACCCCTGGGTGTGAGGGAGGAGGGGCTGTGGGACCCCTGGGTGTGAGAGGAGGGGCTGGGGACCCCTGGGTGTGAGGGAGGAGGGGCTGGGAGACCCCTGGGTGTGAGAGGAGGGGCTGGGGACCCCTGGGTGTGAGGGAGGAGGGGCTGGGGACCCCTGGGTGTGAGGGAGGAGGGGCTGGGGGACCCCTGGGTGTGAGGAGGAGGGGCTGGGGGACCCCTGGGTGTGAGAGGAGGGGCTGGGGACCCCTGGGTGTGAGGGAGGAGGGGCTGGGGGATCCTGGGTGTGAGGGAGGAGGGGCTGGGGACCCCTGGGTGTGAGGAGGAGGGGCTGGGGGACCCCTGGGTGTGAGGGAGGAGGGGCTGGGGACCCCTGGGTGTGAGGGAGGAGGGGCTGGGGACCCCTGGGTGTGAGGGAGGAGGGGCTGGGGGATCCTGGGTGTGAGGGAGGAGGGGCTGGGGACCCCTGGGTGTGAGGAGGAGGGGCTTGGGGACCCCTGGGTTTGAGGAGGAGGGGCTGGGGGACCCCTGGGTGTGAGGGAGGAGGGGCTGGGGACCCCTGGGTGTGAGGGAGGAGGTGCTGGGGACCCCTGGGTGTGAGGGAGGAGGGGCTGGGGGATCCTGGGTGTGAGGGAGGAGGGGCTGGGGACCCCTGGGTGTGAGGGAGGAGGGGCTGGGGACCCCTGGGTGTGAGGGAGGAGGGGCTGGGGACCCCTGGGTGTGAGGGAGGAGGGGCTGGGGGACCCCTGGGTGTGAGGGAGGAGGGGCTGGGGACCCCTGGGTGTGAGGGAGGAGGGGCTGGGGGACCCCTGGGTGTGAGGGAGGAGGGGCTGGGGACCCCTGGGTGTGAGGGAGGAGGGGCTGGGGACCCCTGGGTGTGAGGGAGGAGGGGCTGGGGGACCCCTGGGTGTGAGGAGGAGTGGCTGGGGGACCCCTGGGTGTGAGAGGATGGGCTGGGGACCCCTGGGTGTGAGGGAAGAGGGGCTGGGGGATCCTGGGTGTGAGGGAGGAGGGGCTGGGGACCCCTGGGTGTGAGGAGGAGGGGCTGGGGGACCCCTGGGTTTGAGGAGGAGGGGCTGGGGGACCCCTGGGTGTGAGGGAGGAGGGGCTGGGGACCCCTGGGTGTGAGGGAGGAGGGGCTGGGGACCCCTGGGTGTGAGGGAGGAGGGGCTGGGGACCCCTGGGTGTGAGGGAGGAGGGGCTGGGGGATCCTGGGTGTGAGGGAGGAGGGGCTGGGGACCCCTGGGTGTGAGGGAGGAGGGGCTGGGGACCCCTGGGTGTGAGGGAGGAGGGGCTGGGGACCCCTGGGTGTGAGGGAGGAGGGGCTGGGGGACCCCTGGGTGTGAGGGAGGAGGGGCTGGGGACCCCTGGGTGTGAGGGAGGAGGGGCTGGGGGACCCCTGGGTGTGAGGGAGGAGGGGCTGGGGGACCCCTGGGTGTGAGGGAGGAGGTGCTGGGGACCCCTGGGTGTGCGGGAGGAGGGGCTGGGGACCCCTGGGTGTGAGGGAGGAGGGGCTGGCTGGGTGCTGGATCCCTGATGGAGGTGACTCTCCCTGCTGTAGGGGCGGGAAGCACGAGCCAGACCCCTGCCTGGAGCCAATGCCAGGCCGCCGGGTGGCCATGCGGAGCCTGCCGTCCAATGGAGAGCTGGACCCCGACGTCCTGGAAAGCATGGCATCGCTGGGCTGCTTCCGGGACCGTGAGCGGCTGCACCGCGAGCTGCGCAGTGAGGAGTAAGAACCTGGGCTCAGTAACCCGGTCCGGTGCGGCCACCGGGGAGCTTGGCAGCTTCGGGGGCTGCCGGCAGGGGACACGCCAGGGTCAGACCGCACAGCCAGTGCTGCTCCCATAGATGGGGCGGGAGGGTGCTGGGGAGACAGCATCATGGTTCTGCAAAAGACTCTCGCGCCTGAGGCTCTGCAGTCCCAGGTTCAGTCCCCAGTACCACCATCAGGCAGGGCTCCGGTCTTACTGTGCCTGTATATATTTCTCCCACTGGAAGAAAGAACGAGGTCAGTCGGTTAAGCACACACTACAGTGTGCAAGGACTTCAGGCCTCTGGTCCCCACCTGCAGGGGCAAAGCTTCACAAGCGGTGAAGGAGAGCTGCGGGTGTCTCTCTGTCTCTCTCCCTCTCTCCCTCTCCCCCTCTCAATTTCTCTGAGCCTCAGGGAGCCCCCCCAACCCCCCGCAGCTGGGAGGAGAGGGAGCCTCCTCTGGGACCTGCTTCAAGCCTCAATCCTCACCTATTTCCATCTTATCTCCTCAGGGAGAATCAAGAAAAGATGATCTATTACTTGCTTTTGGACCGGAAGGAGCGATATCCAAGCTGCGAGGACCAAGACCTGCCTCCCCGGAACGATGTCGGTGAGACAGGAGACAGCCAGGCGGGCAGGGTTGGGGGTCCAGAGCTGGACGATGGCCTAGAGCGAGAGGCTGCAGGCCCAGAGCTGGGCTTTGGCTCCTGGACTTGCTCTGTGACTTGTCACGTGTCCTTTCCTTTCTGGGCCTCACTTTCCCACACCTGCACAAGTAGCAGGTGGCATGGGTGGGTGGGGCCGTGGTGACGGGTTTGGACTCTCTGCCCACAGACCCACCCCGGAAGCGCGTGGACTCGCCCATGCTGAGCCGGCATGGGAAGCGGCGACCGGAGCGCAAGTCCATGGAAGTCCTGAGCATCACCGACGCAGGGAGTGGGGGCTCCCCCGTACCCACGCGGCGGGCGCTGGAGATGGCCCAGCACAGCCAGAGGTACCGCGCTTGGCCCCTTCAGCAAGACCCCGCACCCTGGGGTGGGGTGGGTAGGGTTCAGGGGTGTAGCCCCAGAGTGCTGTGTGCTGGGGACAAGCCGCTTCCTCTCTCTGGGCCATGTTTCTCACCCGCAGGGGACAGGGTGCCATTGTCTTCTGAAACCCCCTCACTGATTTTTTTTTTTCTTTCTCTTTTTTGACTCAACCTGGACACAGGTCCCGCAGTGTCAGCGGAGCCTCTACCGGCCTGTCCTCCAGCCCTCTCAGTAGCCCAAGGGTAAGGCCAGGAAAGGGTTACTGGAGCAAAGAGATTGCAATGCCCCGGAATTCTAAAATAATGAGCTCCTTGTCCCTGAAAGATCCGAGACTTGTCCACAGGCCGTTTCCACTCCACAGGACTGGATGTCTGGGGGCGTCTGAAAGGCTCATTCATTCATTTAACAAATATCTCATTGAACACCGACTGCATCCCAGCCATAGTGCTGGGTTGACAGCTTAATTAACCCTTCTGACAATGGGGGGGGAGGGGTAAATCATTGGACTACAGTTCCCAGCATGCATCGGGCCCGACCTCCAGGAGCGTGTGTGTGAGAGGGGGCTCGCAGAGCCTCATGGGAGATGTAGTCCGCCCTCACCCATCGCCACTTCTCTTCCAGAGTCCAGTCTTTTCCTTCTCTCCGGAGCCCGGGCCTGGAGATGAGGCTCGGGGTGGGGGCTCCCCGACTTCCAAAACGCAGACGCTGCCTTCTCGGGGTCCCAGAGGTGGAGGCACCGGGGACCAGCCCCCGCCCCCCAGCGCCCGCTCCACACCCCTGCCCGGACCCCCAGGTTCCCCGCGCTCCTCCGGGGGAACCCCCTTGCACTCACCCCTGCACACGCCCCGGGCCAGCCCCACCGGGACCCCGGGCACAACACCGCCCCCCAGTCCCGGCGGTGGCGTCGGGGGAGCCGCCTGGAGGAGTCGGCTCAACTCCATCCGCAACAGCTTTCTGGGCTCCCCTCGCTTTCACCGTCGCAAGATGCAGGGTAGGGGGGCTTCTGGGTGTGTGTGTGTGTGTGTGTGTGTGTGTGTGGACCCCTGAGTCCTAGCGAGGGTCTGGTGGGAAGGACACTGGGCGGGGGTGGTATCTGCACCGCTTGGCGGAGGACGCACATTCCTGCGGTGCAGGAGAGACAGGGTGGGGGCAGAAACAGGACCTGCCCCTGGGTGCTCTGACTCCCTTTCCGTTGTGCGGACACCAGCCTTGACCATGCCCCTCTGTCCCACCTGCAGTCCCCACCGCCGAGGAGATGTCCAGTTTGACGCCAGAGTCCTCTCCGGAGTGAGTCCCCCGGGGAGGGACAGAGCGGGGTACAGGGAGGGGCACCTCCTTCCTGAGCGTCCTCCTGACCCTTCCCCAACCATCTCCTCCTGTTCAGGCTGGCCAAACGCTCGTGGTTTGGGAACTTCATCTCCCTGGATAAAGAAGAACAAATTTTCCTCGTGCTAAAGGACAAACCTCTCAGCAGCATCAAGGCCGACATCGTCCACGCCTTCCTGTCGGTGAGGCCCCCCCACCTCCCCTGCACGGACCACCGCCGGACCACAAGTCCCAGCAGCCCCTGCAGCTCACCACCTTAGCCCCGGGCCTGGCTCCCTTCCAAAGGCTCCTGGGATTTGTAGTTTACCATCCAGAGGCAGCCGGGCTAGTGTGTCCTGAAGTGGTCCCAGATTACAGTTTCTCGGGTCCTAGTGTCCCCCTTGGGGAAGAGGAATTGCCACCCCCTCGCCAGGGTGGGAATTGGCAGAGAGGATTCCTTCTGACAGGTTTATTAGATGAGAGAGAGTGCCAGGTGAGGCAGAAAGAGAGAGAAGCCAGAGCACTCCACGGGTGCATGCCACTCTGCTACTTGAACTGCTGCTCCAGTCACTGCTTTGCTGGAGTTCAGTGCCAGCACTATGAAGCCACTGCTCCTAGCAGTCATTTTTTAAAATATTTATTTATTCCCTTTTGTTGCCGTTGTTGTTTTATTATTGCAGTTATTATTGTTGTTATTAATGTCGTTGTTGTTGTGTAGGACAGAGAGAAATGGAGAGAGGAGGGGAAGACAGAGAGGGGGAGAGAAAGGTAGCCACGCGGAAACCTGCTTCACCATCTGTGAAGCGACTCCCCTGCAGGTGGGGAGCCGGGGGCTCGAACCGGGATCCTTGTACGGGTCCTTGTGCTACCGCCCAACTCCCAGTCATTTTTCTCCACTTATTAAACAGGACAGAGAGAAATGGAGAGAGGAGGAAAGGGAGGAGGGAAATATAGATGCCTGAAGACCTGCTTGAGAAGCATCCCTCCTGCAGATGGGGAACCAGGGACTTGAACCCAGATCCTTGTACGGGTCCTTTGTGCTTAGTACTATGTGCACTTAACCAGATGTGCCACCACCCAGCCCTCAAGACAGTCTTTCTTTCTCATCACCATTATGCTATCTCCCCTAGCCCTGTTTTATTTTAATTAAAGAAGAGCTGGAGACTAGAACACTGCTCAGCTCTATTCTACGGTGGAATGAGGGGACTGAACCTGGGACCTCAGGGCCTGAGGCATGAGAGTATCCTGCAGAGCCATTGTGCTGTCTCCCAGCCCCTCTCTGTTTTTTCATCGGTGGCTTATGAGGGATGGTTGTGGGGTTGGCGAGCCGTTCCCTGGCACCATCCATGTGTGTCCCTGTCTCCTCAGATCCCCAGTCTGAGTCACAGTGTGCTGTCCCAGACCAGCTTCAGGGCTGAGTACAAGGCCAGCGGTGGCCCCTCCGTCTTCCAGAAGCCTGTCCGCTTCCAGGTGGACATCAGCTCCTCTGAGGGTCCAGAGCCCTCCCCCCGGCGGGACGGCAGTGGAGGGGGCAGCGGCATCTATTCCGTCACCTTCACTCTCATCTCCGGTGAGTCTCCCTGGACCTGGTGTTTGGAGTGTTGCAGACAGTGGTGGCCGGGAGGGCGGCCGAGGGGGAGGAGATGCTGTTCCCTGTTTGTGACCTGTGTCATCTCCTTTCTTACCCTGTCTTCAGTGTGTGTGTGTGTGTGTGTGTGTGTGTGTGTGTAACTGGCGCCTGACGGATCTGCTGTTTCCCACTCCCAGACCGCTTTTCCATCTGGGCAGAGACACACAGAGAGAGAGAGGAGAGAGACACCACAGCACCAGCACATACCTCCCTCATTCCACGGCTCCTCTCGTGTGGTGCTG
Organism: Erinaceus europaeus; assembly: GCF_950295315.1. Lineage (NCBI taxonomy): Eukaryota > Metazoa > Chordata > Mammalia > Eulipotyphla > Erinaceidae > Erinaceus > Erinaceus europaeus. The sequence goes on from NC_080163.1 coordinate 6,599,517, forward strand.
GGGTTCCAAACTGCAGTGAGTGAACGGCAGGGTATTTTGCCCACTGAGTGAGCCCTCTCCAGCCTCAGCTTCCCCCCCCCCCCAACCAGGGCTATTTGGGGTGTGGGTGCTCAGGGCTAGCACTAGGGTCCAGGGCTCCCAGAAGCCTTTATTTGTTTATTTATTATTGGATAGAGACAGAGAGAATTTGAGAGGGGGAGGAAATAGGGACAGAGAGAGAGAGAGGAAGGGAGAGGGAGAAGGAGAGAGGGAGAGGGAGAGATGCACCTACAACTCTCCTTTACCCCTTATAAAGCTTTCCCTCGGGAGTCGGGCTGTAGCGCAGCAGGTTAAGCGCAGGTGGCGCAAAGCACAAGGACCGGCATAAGGATCCCGGTTCGAACCCCGGCTCCCCACCTGCAGGGGAGTCGCTTCCCAGGCGGTGAAGCAGGTCTGCAGGTGTCTATCTTTCTCTCCTCCTCTCTGTCTTCCCCTCCTCTCTCCATTTCTCTCTGTCTTATCCAACAACAATAATAACTACAACAATAAAACAACAAGGGCAACAAAAGGGAATAAATAAATAAAATAAATAAATAAAAGCTTTCCCTCTGCAGTGGGGACAGGGGCTTGAACCTGGGTCCTTGCACATTGTAGTATGTGTGCTTAACTAGGTGCACCACCACCCAGCCCACACAGAAGCCTTTTTTTTAATTTTGTATTATATGTATTTATTGGATAGAGACAGTCAGAAATCAAGAGGGAAGGGGGAGCTAGAAAGGGTGAGAGACAGAGAGACACCTGCAGCCCTGCTTCACCACTTGCAAAGCTTTCCTCCTGCAGGTGAGGTCCAGGGGCTTGAACCTGGGTCCTTGTACATTGAAATATGTGTGCTCAGCCAGGTGAGCCACCACCCGGCCCCCAGAAGGCATTTTTTTTTTGTCCTTTCTATTTCATTTAACAGGACAGAGAGAAATTGTGAGAGGTGGAAGAAATAGGGAGAGAGCAAGGGCGACACCTGCAGACCTGCTTCACTGCTCATGAAGTTTTCCCTGGGGGAAAACTTAGGTGGGGAGCAGGGGCTTGAACCCAGGTCTTTTTGCCAACTTTTTTTTTAGATGTTTTATTGAGAGACTGGGAGACAGCTTACCTGGTAGAGCACACACTTAACCATGTGTTTGAACCCTCAGTCACTACATGGGAGCACTTGCACAGAGAAAATTAACAAGTAGTGGAGCTGTGCTGTGTCTCTCCTTTTTTCTCTCTCTCACTCTCTCTGTATCTCTCACTCTCTGCCTGAAAAAAAGAGTCTACCATGAGTGAAAGAATCATGCAGGTGAAGAACCCCAGCCATAACCCTAGGAGGTGGGGTGGTGGGAATGGGGAAGACTTTATTTTTGTGAGAGAAAGACAGAGACACAGACTAGACCTCCACTCCGCTCTGGCATATATCGGTCCTGGGGAATCAAGCCTGCAGCCTGGTTGATGCCTGGGAGCTCTGTGTTCTCACTCAGCTGTCTCCATGACCTCTGGACTTTCTTTTCACAGACTGATGTTATTTACTAATAATGATAAAGAGAGGAGAGAGAGGGCCCCAGAGCAGCCCCATGGGACATGTGAAGTGTCTCGCCCGTGAGTCCCGCACTGCAGCCACAGCCCCACCTCCCTGCCAGCTGTTCTCAGCTTCATGTTGAGAGGCCAGTGCTCTGCCCACCGCATGGTTCCTTGGCTGTGAAAATGTTGTTACTGGAGCCCTGCTCTGCTCTGGTCTGTGGTGGTGCTGGAGATTGAACCTGGGACCTCTGGTGCCTCAGGCGTGAAAGATGTTCGGTGGAAGCAAAAGTCTTCTGTGACAGCTCACCGGGTTGAGTGCACATTACCGTGCTCAAGGACCCGGGTTCAATTCCCTGTCACCCACCAGCAGGGGTGAGACGTCACAATCAAGGAAGCTTCACAAGTGGTGAGGCAGGCACTATAGATGTCTCTTTGTCTGTCTGTCTCTCTCTCTCTCTCTCTCTTTTATTTAGATTTTATTTATCTATTTATGAGAAAGATAGGAGAGAGAGAAAGAGCCAGACATCACTCTGGTACATGTGCTGACAGAGATTGAACTCAGGACCTCACGCTTGAGAGTTCAAAGCTTTATCCACTGCGCCACCTCCTGGACCACTCTTTGTCTCTGTCTATCTACCTATCTACCCCTACTCTCTCAATTTCTCTGTCCTGTCAAATTAAGTTAAAAAGAAAAAAAAGGAACAAATGGCTGCCAAGAGCAGTGGCTTCATCATGCAGGCACCAAGGCCCAGTGACAACCCTGGTGGCGAAGGAAGGAAGGAAGGAAGGAGAAAGAGAGAGACAAAAGCTAAGAAAGGAAGGTCTTTTTTAATATTTTATTTATTTTTATTAAATAGAGAGAGAGAGAAATTGAGAGGGGAGGGGAGATAGAGAGGGAGAGAGACACCTACAGCTCTGCTTCACCACTCGTAGAGCTTCCCCCTGTAGATGGGGACCAGGGGCTTGAACCTGGGTCCCTGTGCCCTATAATGTGTGCGCTTAACCAGGTGTGCCGCCACCTGGACCCGAAAGGAGAGTCTTTTTGCATAACTATTATGTAGCCCTAGTTGTGAAAATTTTATTGATATTATGTATTTGGTAAAAAACTTCCTAGCAAGTCGGGCAATAGCGTGGCAGGTTAAGCGCAGGTGGCGCAAAGCATAAGCACCGGCCTAAGGATCCTGGTTCGAGCCCCCGGCTCCCCACCTGCAGGGGAGTCACTTCATAGGTGATGAAGCAGGTCTGCAGGTGTCTGTCTTTCTCTCCCCCTCTGTCTTCCCCTCCTCTCTCCATTTCTCTCTGTTCTATCCAACAACAACGACATCAATAACAACAATAATAACAACAACAATAAAACAACAAGGGCAACAAAAGGGAATAAATAAAATGCAACAATAATAATAACTACAAAAAAAACAAGGGCAACAAAAAGGTAAAATAAATAAATATTTTAAAAAATATTTTTAAATAAATAAATAAAATGAATATTTAAAAAAAAACAAACTTCCCAGCAGTCCTTGAGGTGTTAGCAACCCCCTGCCTATTTGTTCATTTTATTATGATTCTGACTATGATTGTGGCTGCCACTGATGTCCAACAGTGTCCACACCTACTTTTCCAGATAGAAAGAAACACAGAGGCGGGGGAGGGGGGAGTGCAGCAAAGAAGCTTTCTCTGTGTTGCCAAAGCGTCTCGTGTGCCCCATCTCAGGGACTTGAACCTGGGTCACAGCCTGGCACAGCAGGGCCCTCAGATGAGGCAGCTGACCGTCCCCAACAGTCTCCCCCTTAGAGAGGAGGCAAGCCTGACAGGTTCGTGGACTCGGCCTTCCCCTGGTCTTTCTGCCGCCCTGGCCTAGTGGAGTTCTCCCCTCTGCCCAGTGTAGGTCAGGGGCTGCAGACGGCTCCGTGGGCAGGGTGTGCGCCTTACTGTGCACGAAACTCCAGATCAGAGCCCAGAAACTACATGGAAACAGCCCGGGTGAGGGCTGGGGAGACAGCATCATGGTTATGCAAAAGCTTTTCAAACTTGAGGCTCTGAGATTCCGAGTTCAATCCCCAGGACCAGCGTGAGCCAGAACTTAGTAATGTTCTGGTCTCTGTGTCTACTCTTTCTCGTTAAAATAAAATCAAAATATTTAAAAGGAAAAAGAAACAGCGTGGGTGACATTAAGGGGGATGAGTGTCTGTGTGTGTCTTTAGGTTTGATTCTTTGAGATTTCTTTATTATTTTTTTTAACTTTTTTCTCTTTTCCAGAAGCACCCTGCTTTTTAAAAAAAAATTTTAATATTTTATTTATTTTCTTTTGTTGCCCTTGTTTTGTTATAGTTATTATGATTGTTGTTGATGTCGTTGTTGGCTAGGACAGACAGAAATGGAGAGGAGAGAAAGACAGACACCTGCAGACCTGCTTCACTGCCTGTGAAGCGACTCCCCTGCAGGTGGGGAGCCGGGGGCTCAAACCGGGATCCTTACACCGGTCCTTGTGCTTTGTGCCATGTGCGCTTAACCCGCTGCGCTACCACCCAACTCCCTCTTTATTATTTTTTAATAATTTTTAAATGTTTATTTATTTTAGAAAGAAAGAAAGCCCAGATTCCTGCTCAGTTCTAGCTGATGGTGGTGCTGGCATTTAAACCTAGGACCTCAGAGCCCTAGGCAATGAAAGTATTTGTATTTTTATAATTCCTTCTATTTTTTTATTAATATTAGATAGGACAGAGAAATTGAGAGAGGAGGGGGGAATAGAGAGGGAGAGACAAAGAGAGACGCCCACAGACCTGCTTTTCACCACTTGGATGAGAGCCGGGGGCTTGAACCTGGGTCCTGCCTATCAGAGTGAGTGTGACATGAAGCAGAGAGCAGAGAGAACCTGCCACACCACTCGGTACATGCGGCGTCAGAGATGGGACCGGAACCCCAGACTTGGCAGTCCTGTGCTCCCCCTGCTCAGTCTTTCCTTTGGTCTGAACTGGAAGCTAACTCACTTCTCTTCCAGGCCCCAGCCGGCGGTTCAAGCGAGTGGTGGAGACCATCCAGGCCCAGCTGCTGAGCACCCATGACCAGCCGTCTGTGCAGGCCCTGGCAGGTGGGACGCAGGAGCCCAGGGGCTGCTGGGGGGGAGCCTCAGGCTGGAGAGGAAGCCCCACCCCACCCCCAGTCCCTCATAGGCTGTGGGGATGCCTGCCAAGGAAGGTTCCGGAATTGTTCTGTGGGAGGGCATCTCGGGACCTTCCTGGCCTGCTGGGAGCAGGGGTGGGGGATATGCCTGACTCTCAGTTTTACTGCCGGAGCCACTTTTGCACCCAGACAGACAGACAGACAGACGGGGAGAGACACCACAGTGGCAAGGCCTCCTCTGGGCTTCGGCACCTCACATGTGCTGCAGAGGCTACAGTCTGAGCCTCACGGGCAAAGCAGGTGCCCTTCCTAGGAGCTGTCTCTGACGGGGGACTTTGGGGGGACCCTGCCCTCATGGAGTGGAGGCTGTGTACCCCATGGGAGCCCCCCACCCCGTGAATCTGACTATAGTCCTAGCTCGGGAGAGAGTCTCTACAAAGTGGGGGGGCACTGTAGGTGAAGGTGGGAGACTGGTGACCAGATTGGGCCAGGTCTCGGGATTAGTCTCCAGCTGCCGCCACACAGGGCCCAAAGACCACCGGCTCTGATGGCCTGGGCGGTAGTGAGCATTTCACAAGGCCTGTAGTCTCAGCCACAGCCCCAGGGTCACGTACCCTCCGCAAGTCCCTCCCACTCTCCACCCCAAAGTCATTGTTTGGTCACATCTCCCAGAGGTCCCAGAAGCTTAGACCTGAACAGGGAAGGTTCCAGGAGACTGGAGATCCCATCTGTGTGTGTGTGTGTGTGTGGGGGGGTGTCCAGGAGACTGGAGATACCATCTGTGTGTGTGTGTGTGGGGGGTGTCCAGGAGACTGGAGATCCCATCTGTGTGTGTGTGTGGGGGGGGTGTCCAGGAGACTGGAGATGCCGTCTGTGTGTGGGGGGGGGATGTCCAGGAGACTGGAGATCCCATCTGTGTATGGGGGGGTGTCCAGGAGACTGGAGATCCCATCTGTGTGTGTGTGGGGGGGTGTCCAGGAGACGGGAGATCCCGTCTGTGTGTGGGGGGTGGGGGGTGTCCTGCCTTACTGGGAGCCTGATTCAGCCCACCCACCCCTGGGTTAGATGTTTGGGTTGTTTTTGTTTTTATATTTCTTTTTGGGGGATTAATGGTTTACAGTCAACAGTAAAATACAGTAGTTTGTACATGCATAACATTTCCACATAACAATACAGCCCCCACCGCCGTCCTGTTCCAGGACCTGAACCCTTCCCCGACCCCAAGTCCCTTACTTTGGTGCAGGACACCAACTGCAGTCCAGGATCTGCTTAGAGTTTTCCCTTCTCATCTTGTTTCTCTGCTTCTGCCTGAGAGTGAGATCATCCCAGCTTCCTCCTTCTGTTTCTGACTTATCCCACTTAACATGCTATCTTCGAGCCCCATCCAGGATGGGGTAAAGAAGGGGTATTCCCCATGAGCCTGAGACTGTGGAGCCCCAGGAATAAGTCTCTTGGCATAACCGCTGTGCCGTCTACCCCTGTTCACATTTCTCAGTTTGCCACAGAACAATTCAACTCCCCTCTAGGTCCTCCTGTGCCATCATGTTCCAGGACCTGAACCCCCACCCCCCACCCCAGAGTCCTTTACTTTGGTTCGTACCCTGGACCCTGAGCCTGATTCAGCCTACCCACCCCAGGGTTTAAAATATATATACACACATATATATGCAATTTCCTTTTTTAAATGTTTACTTATTTATTTATTCATCTGCTAGAGCACTGATCATCTCTGGCTTATGATGGTGCAGGGGACTGAACCTGGGACTTTGGAGCCTCAGGCGTGAGAGTCTCTGCATAATTGTTATGCCATCGACTCCCGACATTTTAAAAATAGTCTATTCTATTTTTAAATAGAGAGAGACAGAGAAAGATATATATATAGAGAGAGAGAAACCAGAGCACTGCTCAGCTCAGGCTTACAGTGGAGCGGGGGACTGAACCTGGAGCCTTGAAGCTTCAAGCATGAGAGTCTTGCAGAACCATTACGCAGTCTCCCCAGCCCAGACATTTTTTTATTGTCTCCATTTGGGGGTGGGGGTTACAGAACACCCTGCAGTACACAGCAGCACCCCCCAGCCCCCGGGGGAAGGCAGGAGCCACCATTATTGCCCTGGGTGACCAGGCTGCTGGGGTCCCCAGTGTTACTAGACCAGGTCGCCAAAGGCCAAGAAGCAGTAGGCTCAGCACCTCAGCAAGGGGGTGGGCAGGGTGACTCCCGGGAAGGGGGAGGCTTAGTGGCAGCAGTGCAGTAAGACCCGCAGGGCCAGTGGGGGTCTGAGGGCTCAGTTGGGACCTGGCAGAAACTGCAGATGGGTGTCGGAACCCATGTGACTCCTGGTCCCTTGGCTGGAACAGTCAGTCCCGCCCCGCCCCACATGAGGGGCACCCCTGTCCCCAAGGTTTGGCAGTCAGCAGGGAGTGCAGTGGGGGCCCTGATGACCGCAGGGGGTGGGTTGTGGTGGGCAGCTGTGCCGTCAGCTTCTTGGCTGGCTGGAGCTTTGCATTCCCCTAGAGGGCAGATGGTCTTGGGGAGACTGAGTCTCACCTGCCCCTTCCATCCCTCCCTCCCAGATGAGAAGAACGGGGCACAGCCCCGGCCCACCGGCACACCACCCCGAAGCCTGCAGCCCCCACCCAGCCGCCCAGACCCAGAGCTGACTGGCTCTCCCCGCCGAGGCCCCCCCAAGGACAAGAAGCTCCTGGCCACCAACGGGTCCCCTCTACCCTGACCCCAAGGGGCCAGGGAAGGAGGGGAGCCCCCTCCACCCCCCTTCCCTGCCCCCCAACTGTGAATCTGTATATAGGGGCCAAGGGATCCGGAGGGAGGGGGACACACACAGCCCAGCCTTGGAGCTGTGCCCAACTTGGGAGGGTGGTTCTGGGGGAGCTGGGGGTGGGGAGCTGTTTCTATTTTATTTATTGATTAATTTATTATTTTATTTATTGATCAATCTCTCTGCAGGGTGGGGTGGGGGAGGGACGGGGGGCTGGTTGGGGGTGGCTTAGCAGATCCGGACGGACAGGGCCATCTGTCCTTGTGTCCTCCCCAGCTCCCCTATCTCCCGGGCCCCTCCCCAGTCCTGCCCCTCTCCCCACCACACCTCCCACCACCTTCTGTACGGATTTGCTCTCCGGAAGGAATTCTGGTTTCGCGTGATCCTGCCCGCGTCCGTGTCTCTGATTCCGCCGGCAGCAAAAATAAAAAAAAGAAAGAAAGAAAGAAAGAAAGAAAGAAAGAAAGAAAGAAAGAAAGAAAGAAAGAAAACAACAGATCATAATAATAATGACAATATTAATAACAATAATAAATAGGCTTGATCAGGGATGGCTGACAGCCGTGGCCTCTCGCTTCCTGGTGACCCTGCCCGCTGGGGCATGGGGCCCTGTGATGCCAGGGGTTGAGGGTGCGAGCTGATGGCCGTCCACCGTCCTGTGAGGTCACTGTTATCCCACGGTCCATGTCACGGTGCCAGGGCTCCAGGGTCCAGCCTGCGGTTTCCTCCAAGGGTGGCGGCCTCACAGCCGCTCAGAGCTGCTGGGACAGCTGTGTCTGCAGGGGTACCGGGGAGGCGGGCGGGCTGCTGAGGTGGGGACCCTCTTTTTTCTGGAGACATAGGCTACAGCCGTCCAGGTCCCAGAAGTCCACGGCCAGGAGCCCGAAGAGCGTGAAGAGCCCCATGGCCAGAGTCCACTCGCAGACGGCGGCCGCCGAGCGCAGGTCCCGGGCGTGGAGTGCATCAGGGGGTCCGTCCGCAGACCTCCACCGCACACTCTGGGTGTGGAGAACCACCACTGCACGGGGTCAAGGAGTACGGCGGGCAGCTGGGGCCAGGGCGAGTGTGCGCACAGCGCCCTCCAGGCCGTGCCCCAGGCCCTTCCTGCTCACACCAGAAGGATGAGTCCTCCCCTTCCTCTTCCTGCTCACGGGCCATGCCACTGCCCACTGCAGCTTGCCCCTCAGTCCACTGACACTCTCCCTGCACTCAGTCCTCTCTCCTCCACCATGCACTCCCCTCCACTGCCCACCACACCCCACCGTCCACTCACACCCCACCACCACTCCCCTCCACTGTCCACTCACACCCCACCACCACTCCCCTCCACTGTCCACTCACACCCCACAGTCCACTCACACTCCACCATCCACTCACACCCCACCATCCACTCCCTCCACTGTCCACTCATACCCCACCATCCACTCATACCCCACCATCCACTCACACCCCACCATCCACTCCCCTCCACTGTCCACTCATACCCCACCGTCCACTCACACCCCACCATCCACTCCCTCCACTGTCCACTCACACCCCACCATCCACTCACACCCTACCATCCACTCACACCCCACTGTCCACTCACACCCCACCGTCCACTCACACCCCACCATCCACTCCACTTCACTGTCCACTCACATCCCACCATCCACTCACACCCCACCGTCCACTCACACCCCACCATCCACTCCCCTCCACTGTCCACTCATACCCCACCATCCACTCACACCCCACCATCCACTCACACCCCACCATCCACTACCCTCCACTGTCCACTCATACCCCACCGTCCACTCACACCCTACCATCCACTCACACCCCACCATCCACTACCCTCCACTGTCCACTCACACCCCACCGTCCACTCACACCCCACCATCCACTCACACCCCACCATCCACTCCACTCCACTGTCCACTCACACCCCACCATCCACTCACACCCCACCATCCACTCCACTCCACTGTCCACTCACACCCCACCATCCACTCACACCCCACTGTCCACTCATACCCCACCATCCACTCACACCCCACCATCCACTCACACCCCACCATCCACTACCCTCCACTGTCCACTCATACCCCACCGTCACTAACACCCTACCATCCACTCACACCCCACCATCCACTCCACTCCACTGTCCACTCACACCCCACCATCCACTCACACCCCACTGTCCACTCATACCCCACCATCCACTCACACCCCACCATCCACTCACACCCCACCATCCACTCCCCTCCACTGTCCACTCACACCCCACCGTCCACTCACACCCCACCATCCACTCCACTGTCCACTCACACCCCACCATCCACTCACACCCCACCGTCCACTCACACCCCACCGTCCACTCACACCCCACCATCCACTCCCCTCCACTGTCCACTCACACCCCACCGTCGACTCACACCCCACCATCCACTCCCCTCCACTGTCCACTCACACCCCACCATCCACTCACACCCCACCACCCACTCCCCTCCACTGTCCACTCACACCCCACCATCCACTCACACCCCACCATCCACTCACACCCCACTGTCCACTCACACCCCACCGTCCACTCACACCCCACCATCCACTCCCCTCCACTGTCCACTCACACCCCACCGTCCACTCACACCCCACCATCCACTCCCCTCCACTGTCCACTCACACCCCACCATCCACTCACACCCCACCACCCACTCCCCTCCACTGTCCACTCACACCCCACCATCCACTCACACCCCACCATCCACTCACACCCCACCGTCCACTCACACCCCACCACCCACTCCCCTCCACTATCCACTCACACCCCACCATCCACTCTCCTCCACCGTCCACTCACACCCCACCATCCACTCACACCCCACTGTCCACTCACACCCCACTGTCTACTCTCCTCCACCATTCACTCCCTTCCACTGTCCACTCTCTTCCACCGTCCGCTCCCTTCCACTGCCCACTCATACCCACCTTCCACTCTCTTCCACCTTCCACTGCCCACTCACACCCCACCTTCTGCTCTCTTCCACCATCCACTCCCTTCCACTGTCCGCTTGCACCCAAGCAGAATGTCTCCTACCCCTCCCTCTTGAAGGCCAGCTGGTAGGTCTTGTCCTGTCTGCCCCCACTTGCCCTGGCCTCACCTCTGCTGCCCTGCCCTGCCCTGCCCTGCCCTGCCCGTCTCTGGCGTACAGAGCCTTGGCCTCGCCACCGGTGTGCACCTGCTCCAAGTCCCAGCCCGGCACCTCCCACCCCACTCTGGCTTCCTGGATCTGTTCTCAGCACACTGGCTGCCACCTCCCACTTCCACATGAAATGTGACTTCCTGAGATCAGTACTAACCGTGACCCCGACCCCATGGGTGCTAGGGGAGGGGTCTCGAAGCCTCTTGGATCTGGCCTTCCAGCAACCACCTCCACCAGAGCCACTCTGCTCTCCAGACATGGGACTGGAGGCCCTGCCTGAGCTGACTGACTCACTGAGCCTTGCCTGCGCCACCGCCACTGCCACCGCCACCGGGGCTGGCAGGAAACCGCCCCTTCTGGGCTGACTCAGGCTGGAAAGGAGCCTCCACCCTGCGGTCCGTCTGGGAGAGCCCTGGCCCCTTACCCATTTACATGGTGCAGACACGACTCCCTGTGGCCTCTCCAGCTGGAGAGTTAGGGGTGGCACCAGAGGGCCCACCAGCTCCCCTGAACCTCCCTGGGCAGGCTTGGCCTGGAGGCCAGCCTTGTGGGAGCTCAGTGTGTAGTCCTGGGGGTGCGGGGCTAGGTCCCAGGGGACGAGAAGGATACTGGCCACCATGAGGATGGTGCAGGAGCTGCAGAGTCCCAGGCGAAGGAGCCTGATCCAGGGGCCGCCAGGCTGTGGGGGGTTCCTCCAGCGCCACAGGACAGCCAGCTGCAGCCAGAAGTAGGCGGTGCCCACGAAGAAGGCCAGGAAGGCGCCGGTCAGGTGGACGGCCAGCAGGTGCTGGTGCTGTGAGGCGAGGGCTGGGCTAAGGGCCAGAGCCACCACCAGCCTGCAGGACCTGCCTCAGTGGCCCTGGCCTGCCCCCGAGTCAGCTTAGGCCGTGAGAGCACCACCCGGGTACTGAGGCCGCAGCAGCCACCAGTTCAGTCCCTGACTCTGCACTTATGCCCTGAATAGCAGTGTTCTGGTCTCTCTGTGTGTCTTTCTCATAAAAATAAGTCATTTAAAAAACTACACGGTGGGGAGTCAGGCGGTAGCACAGAGGGTTAAGCACAGGTGGCACAAAGCACAAGGACAGGCATAAGGATCCCGGTTCGAGCCTCTGGCTCCCCACCTGCAGGGGAGTCGCTTCCCAGGCGGTGAAGCAGGTCTGCAGGTGTCTGTCTTTCTCTCCCCGTCTCTGTCTTCCCTCCTCTCTCCATTTTTCTCTGTCCTAACAACAATGACATCAATAACAACAATAATAACTGTAACAACAATAAAATTTAAAAACAGGGGCAACAAAAGGAAAACTAAATAAAAAAAAAACTACACGTGGGGTAGGGGAGATAACAGAATGGTTATACACAAGAATTGTCCTACCTGAGGCTCTGAGGTCCCAGGTTCAATTCCCAGTACCACCATCAGCTGGAGCTCAACAGTGCTCTGGTCATTCTCTCTCCATCTCTCTCTCTCTCTCTGTCTCTCATTAAAATTAGACAAAATGTTCTTTAAAATTAAATGGTTGTGGGTAAGCTAAATAGGTCACTTGGATAGTGAACTGCTCTGCCATGTGTGTGACTCAAGTTCAAGCCCAGGCCCCAGTGCACTGAAGGAAACTTCAGCAGTGTGGTCTCTCACTCACTCACTTTCTCTGTCAATAAATATGTAAATGGTTGAACAACTGAAGAAATGGCCCCAATGCCAGAGCACTGGGTTTGCACGCCTGAGGCTCCTGGCTCTATCCCCAGCACCAGGCATACCACTCTGGCTTCTTTCTCTTCCCTCTGTCCCAGGTGAAACTCTCTCTCATATGTAACCAATTGAATGTATAAATAAACAGCCGAGCCCAGGAGGTGGCACAGTGAGTAGGACATTGAACTTGGAGGAATGAGATCCAGAGTTCAATCCCTAACACTCCATACGCCAGAGAGATGTCCTGACTATATATATATATATATATCGTGTGTGTAAATAAGTAAATAATGAATAAAATATTTATTAAAATAAACAGTGGTCTGGGAAGCGGCACAGTTCAAGCCCAGGTACTGTGGATACCAGAGTGATGCCCTCATTATCTCTATCCTCTTTCATTCATAAATGTTTTTGGAGGAGGTAGCATCATGGTTCTGCAAAAAGACTTTCATGCTTGAGGCACCAAAGGTCCCAGGTTCAATCCCCAGCACCACCATAAACCAGAGCTGAACAGTGTTTTGTTTTTGTTTTGTTTTTAATTTTTTTAATATTTATTTATTTTCCCTTTTATTGCCCTTGTTGTTTATGTTTTGGTTTTTAAAAGAAAAAAAAAAACTAAATTATTTTCAAGCTGGGGGTAGGGAGACAACATAATGGCTATGGGGTGGGGGGTTTGTTTGAGGCTCCAAGGTCCCAGGTTCAATCCCCAACACGATAAGTGCTCTGGTGAAAAGAAACAAATATTGATGGGGGCCAGGCCGGTTCGAGCCCCCGGCTCCCCACCTGCAGGGGAGTCCCTTCACAGGCGGTGAAGCAGGTCTGCAGGTGTCTATCTTTCTCTCCCCCTCTCTCTCTTCCCCTCCTCTCTCCATTTCTCTCTATTCTATCCAACAATAACAACAATAATAACTATGACAATAAAACAAGGCCAACAAAAGGGAATAAATAAATAAATAAATGTTAAAAAAGAAAATAAACAAATATTGATAAGTATTTAAAATACTGTTCAGGGGGCAGAGAAATAGCCTAGTGGGCCGGGTGCCCACCTTGCTATGTTTGGGGCTGAGATCTGAACCCAAGTATGGCAAGCGGACTCCAGTGTTCTCTTTCTGCCTCTGTTCTCATGAAAAAGTCACCCTGCGCAGTGAAATCCTGCTACCAGGGCTCTGCAACAGAAAGTAGTAGGGTTGGAGGAGGAGTAATGACCATAGTAGTAACAACAACAGCGACAGTAACGCTTCTCGTTGAGTGTTCCTTGGTGTGGGGAAATGAAGGCGGGAAAATCGCTCACTTGGATAGTGCGCCTGGTTTGTCAGGCATGTGACCCAGCCTTAGCCCGACTTCCCCCTCTTTCTCCCTCTCCCTTCCCCTCCCCTCCCGCTCCCTCACTCCTTCCCCATCTTTCTATTTGAAGAAGTCAGCCCGGAGCGGCCGCGAGGCAACCACCAGAAAGGAGTGCATGCCATTTCACCCTTGGCAGCGATTAAAGGGGCAGCGGGTCCCCCAGCCTAGAGTTCAGCCACATCATAAGCCAGCACCCGCTCCCACGTGGCGCGGCACCCAGCAAAAGAAGCCGACAGCCGGGCGAGAAATACAATTCCCAGGAGGCCGTGCGCGCCGGAGCCGCCCCGATGCGGGGCCCGAGGCCCCGGGCCATGCTGGGACTTGTAGTCGCAGTCTCTGGCTGCCCGAGCCCCATTGTCTCACCTGGAAATTGCCCACAATGGAGGTGCCCAGGGCACAGAGGAGCCCGCTCCCCAGAATCACGTAGTTAGGCCACTTTCTGACGCCCCAGTCCCGAAGCTGGTGGTAACGGAGAATGCAGATCCAGGCGGCTGAGGGCAAAGGGAGAAAAAAGGGTGGGAGCGAGCGGGAGGCGATGTTGGGGTGCGATGGAGCGAGGGGTGCAAGCCGGCCGCGGGAGGTGCGGGAGGGAGCGGCCCTCCTCCTCCCAGTCTCAAACGGCTGGAACTGGACCCCGGCTGGGAGGGCCGACAAGGAAGGTGGACTCAGGTACCTACCTGCCGCGGCCCCCAGGTTGAGCACCTGGCTGAAGACGCAGCTGGGAGGGGGCTCACCCCCACACACACTGCGAAAGACGAACAGCTCAGCTCCTGGACCCCCGGCCAGGACCCTCACCTCCACCCCTGCCGCCCCCCAGCGCCCAGTACCTGATGTAGGGAAAGACTTCAGACACGTTCACCTTCTTGTGGACCACAGCAATGCCGAAACTGGGGGACACATTCAGGGTTGGGGGCCTTCAGTGTCAAGGCTCCCTGGCCACCCTCTGGAACCCCGACTCATGCTGCCTCCCCTCTGTCCTCAGACCAAGGGATCCAGGTCCTTCATCTACCTTCAGATGCACGTGCCGCCCCCCCCCCCACTTCTTTCTCTTTTAATTTTTTATTATCTTCATTTGTCTATCGGATAGAGACAAACTGAGAGTGGAGGGGGAGGAGAGAGGGACAGAGACAGAGAGATGCCTGGCGAAGCTTCTCCCCTGCAGGTGGGGATCAGGGGCTGGAACCTGGGTCCTTGTGCATGTTAACGTGTGCTCGACCAGGTGCACCACCACCGGGCCCTGCCCCAACCTCTCCATCAGACTCAGCAACCCCCCAACCCCCTTAGACCCAGGGGTTCAAACCTTTGGCTTGTCTCTAGGACGCAAGGGTCCCTCTTGCCTTATACTCACACAATCCAGATGCCAGCGGTAGCCCCGAGGGCCAGGAAGACGGGCAGCAAATACAGGTAGCCCCTCATCCCAGGCTCTTCAGGGGAAGGGGAGAGGCGGGGGCTGGGACTGGGGTCAAGAAGCAGGCTCTCTTCCTCTCCTGCAGGTGAGAGCAGCCCTACGGGCCCAGGTAGGCTGGGTGGCCAGCCTCTGGCAATGGGTCCTTCTGATGGGCAGCTCTGTCGCTGACCACTTTGCTGCCCTTCCTTGCTCAGCCCCGGCCTCCAGGTCTCCCTGCCGCCTTCCTCACCCAAGCTCTGGATCTCTTCCCAGGGTTTCCCCAGGATGCTGTCCTGCTGAACTCTCTGTGGGGAAGGAGGTCAGGACTGGGTGGAGCCAAAGTTCCAGTCAAAGTCCAAGTCGGAGCAGCTCCCCAAGTGTGGGCTCTGGATCTGAGTGTCACTTTCGCATCCCCCAGCTGCCACTTCCGTCAGTCCCCTCAAAACCTAGCAGGCAGCAACTTAGCTTTTGGAGGCCTCCAGCTTCCTTCCTTCTGCTTCAGAGGTTCAACGTTCCACCCTCCAGCACCCAGAGCCACCCCCCTCCCCGCCTCCAGCCTGCCTCTCCTGGTCCAGACCTCCAGGTCTAGAACACGTGTATTGGTTCTGATCTCGGGCTCCCTCCTCCCAGCCCTCACCTCCACAGGGACTTTGAATTCGGGCCACCAGATACAGGACTTTGAATGTGCAGCCTCGCTTGGGCAATGGATGTGTGGCCTTGGTGCCTCTGCCCTTTCACTCCATGCCCCACCTTCTTGCCCAGCCCCAGCTCCCTTCCTCCCTGTGGACTTCCCCAGTGGGCTGGGCCTGGGTGAGACAGGACATCCCGCTGATAATAGCTCTGCCCCAAGTCCACAATTCCTCTGCCCTGCCCAGCTCCTTTTTGCCCCCCTCCTAGCCTTTGCTTCCTGCCTGCCTGTCCTCTTGCACCTTTGGTAACTGTAGCCAGGATTCACCCTACTTCGCCAGACTTTGGAGTTGAGGGCCCCAGGCTGGCCTCCCTCAGATGCAGGGCTCCCCCATCCCCTGCTCCCTCAGATTCAGGCATCCCCAGCTCCCTCCTCTCTCAGATGCAAGGGGTCCCTGGCTACTCCTCCCTCAGACCCAGGGGTCCCCCAGCCCCTCCTACCCCACAGCCAGGGCTCCCCCCACCCCAGGCCCTCTTCCTTCAGATCCAGGCTCCAGACGCTCTCGTCTTCCCTTAGCACTCTATCTCTCTGTATTATTGATATAAAGCTCACATAAGATAAAATCAGCCATTATAGCACCCTGGGAGGTAGGTATACGTGTTAGGCTCCTGAGCTTGATGTCCTGAGTTCAATCCCTGATATTGTATGTGCAATGTAATGTCCTGGCTCTCCCTGTAATACATAAGTAAAATTTAAATAAAGAAGTCACGATGAAGTGGACAATCCTGAGTAACCAACACTTTGGTCTGGATCAAGCACATTCTCATCAGCTCAGGACAAGCTGTGTCCCGGGACACGTCCAGCATTCTGCTCATGTGCACTATGCCATCCCACTGGCCCTTGTGAGTGTGGATGGGCGGCCAGCCAGCTCTCCTGGAGAGCCTAGCCCCCGTCGAATTGAAAGAAGCTTCCTAGCTGTGTGGTCTCTCGTTCTTTCTCAGTCCCTGAGCCTTCTCTGTGTATGGAAAGAAACAAACAAACACTTTTCATAAACTTTTATTTTATTTACTTGATAAGATACAGAGAGAAATTAAGAGGAAAGTGGAGAAAGAGAGAGAGAGAGAGACCTGTAGTGCTGCTTCACAGCTTGTGAAGATTCCCCATTGCAGGGGGGTCGGGACCTGAGCCTGGGACCTTGCTCAGTTTTTTTTTTTCCCTCCAGGGTTATTGCTGGGCTCGGTACCTGCACCACAAATCCACCGCTCCTGGAGGCCATTTTTCCCCCCCTTTGTTGCCCTTGTTGTTGTAGCCTCGTTGTGGTTATTATTATTGCCCTTGTTGACACTATTCGTTGTTGGATAGGACAGAGAGAAATGGAGAGAAGAGGAGAAGACAGAGTGGGGGAGAGAAAGAGAGACACCTGCAGACCTGCTCCACCGCCTGTGAAGCGACCCCCCTGCAGGTGGGGAGCCGGGGGCTCGAACCGGGATCCTTACGCTGGTCCTTGCGCTTTGCGCCACATGCGCTTAATCCACTGCGCCACCGCCCGACCCCCGCTCAGTTTTTTTTTTTTGTTGTTGTTCTTTTTTGCCTCCAGGGTTGTTGCTGGGACTCGATGCCAGCATTATGAATCCACTGCTCCTGGAGGCTATTTTTTCCCTTCTGTTGCCCTTGTTTATCATTGTTGTTGTTGTTACTATTGTTGTTGTTACTGCTGTCATTCTTGGGTAGGACAGAGAGAAATGGAGAGAGGAGGGGAAGACAAAGAGGGGTAGAGAAAAACAGACACCTGCTGGAACTGGGATCCTTATGCAGGTCCTTGTACTTCGCACCATGTGCGCTTAACCCAGTGCTACCACACGAACCACCCCCTCACCTTGTGCATTTTATAACATGTGCATTCAACCAGGTGCACCACCTCCTGAGGCAAAAAATTAAAAAAATCAAAAATCACTAAGTGTCGGAAAATTGTGAGGAGTCTCACAAAGCATCCAGCATTTTTCTGCCTCCAGGAGCCTGGCATTCCTTAAAACATTAAGCCAGCTCCCCCTGCTCCACCGTGTGTTCCTAATACGATGGCCTATCTACATAATCATTGTTTTGCCTGAAAGATCCCCACCCATTCCATTCCTTTGATCTATCTTCTTTCTACCCTCAAGACCCTCCCTGCCTGCAGGGTATTTTTAATCCTACCAGTTAAAACCCTCGCAACAGTTGCTACCTTTCCAGCCCCATTTTGCCTTTCTCCGCCCCTTTCCTAGCCATTTCCCTTTCCGACTTGCCACTTCCGGGTCTGCCCTTAAAAAGCCTTGGCTCCCTGATCAATGAAAACTTGCATTGCCCTTCCACCACGAGCCTGGTTCTTGAGTGATCTCCGTCTCATCACTGAGTGAGTAGCAGCCCAGGCTGGTTCCGGTTGCAATCTCTCCAACCCAGAAAGTACGTGCCTGGAAAGAGGCACCACCATGCTAGCCCAGCAATTAAGGGCTGGGGAGATAGTGTAACAATTGTGCACGAAGACTTTGTTGCCTGAGCCGAGGGGCTCCCAGGCCTATGCTAGAGCTTAGTAGTTTTCTAGTAAAAGACAAGATAGAATAAACTAAAAATGGCCTGGGAGATGGGATGCAGTGGGGAAAGCATTGGACTTGAAGGCATGAAGTCCCAGGTATGATCTGTGGCATAGCATGTGCCAGTGATACTCTGCACTCCCTCCCCCGTCTCTCTCTCTCCCTCTCTGTCTCTCCTCCTCCCTCTCCTCCTGTGAAAGCTTGGTAGAGCTTAGGGGAAGCTCTTCCATCCTTGGATGGAGGTCTGGAAAGACACCCCACTTGTTAGCCTCTGCTATAGAGATGAGCCAAGAGGGAAAAGTCTCCCAGACTCAGTTTCTCCTTGTTAGTCTCTCAAGCTCACAGAAAGCCTACAGGCCTCTCACACTCAGTTCCCCTGCTGACAGGCCAAATGGCTGCCTGCTTTAGGGTTCACTCAAAGTTCACACGTCCACTTCACCTTTTGATCATAAAGGAGAACACACTATGTCATACACCCCAACACCAGACAATGAAGCCCCAAATCCTATTTCCTTGTGCCCTTTCATATCTGTGATTTACATCAAGTTTGTTTTCCTTCTTCTCTACCACACCTTACTGGTTTAACCCCTATGCTTCTCTCAAATGCCTTTGGATAATTAACCTGCCTGCATCATGGAGAATAATCATCTTGACCTTTATGTATCTCATTAATTCTTGTCATACCAGCCCCCTGCCATGGGGGCAAGTTGACCTTTAAGAAACCTGTAATTTCTGACATATGTGAAAAATGTTCTTTGTTTAACTCTCTATATAAACCTGTACCCATCTCAAAATAAATGAGTGTTCATACCAGAATACTCCCCGAGTCCTCCTTTCTGAATCACACAGCCACTAGAACTGGTGAGGGAGGATCAGAGACTTACCCCCTGGCTGAATCCACTCCACCTGAGTGCCAGCACTCCTCCTCCTCTCGTCTAATAAATAAGGAAATAAATCTTTAAAAACAAGAAAGAAAAGGGACAAGCAGTGGGGCACCCAGTTAAGCGCACATATTACCATGCTCCAGGACCTGCGTTTGAGCCCTAGCTCCTCACCTGCAGGGGGGAAGCTTCACCAGCTGTGAGGCAGAACTGCAGGTGTCTCTCTGTCTCTCGACCTCTCTCCCCCTTGTCAATTTCTCTTTATCCTACCCAATTAAAAATAAAAGAAAGAGAGAAAATGTTTTTCAAAAGAAGAAATAAAAAGCAATAAAAATAAAGAGGAGAGGAAAGAGGAAGAAAAGAAATGCAGTGGCCCAGGTTTGAGATTCGCCCTCATGTCATCAGAAAAGGCTCTCTCTCTCTCTCTCTCTTTGACTCTTTCTCACTGACGGGAAGGAAAAAAAAAAAAAGCAAAAAGTCAACCTAGAGCAACGAAGGCCCAATGACGAACAAAAACAGACTTCATTTTTAAATTTTTTAAAAGATTTTATTGATTAATTGTCACCTGGAATCCTCTGCTCCCAGTGGCCACTGTGGCCATTTCTTTTCTTTCTTTCTTTTTCTTTCTTTCTTTTTTTTTTTTTACCAGAGCCCTGCTCTGGTTTATGGTAGTACCAGGTATTGAACCTGGAACCTTGGAGCCTCTGGCATGAGAGTCTTTTTGTATAACCGTTACCTGGCAGCCATTTTTAAAAGACTGATTTCTTCATTTGTTTATTAAAATATAATAATAAAAATAGATAAGTAAATATAATAAATACATACAAAGTAAATATAATAAATACATACAAAGATACATACAAATAAATACATACAAACA
This sequence comes from Erinaceus europaeus, assembly GCF_950295315.1. Taxonomy (NCBI): domain Eukaryota; kingdom Metazoa; phylum Chordata; class Mammalia; order Eulipotyphla; family Erinaceidae; genus Erinaceus; species Erinaceus europaeus. The sequence continues at coordinate 6,619,494 of NC_080163.1, forward strand.
AATATGTACAAATACATACATACAAATTAGCTGATTCTAGTTTTGCCCTTGGCTGAAGGCAGGGAGCTCAGCACTAGGTAAGAGTGACCACGGCGCCCAGCGGCCTCTGCACCTGCTAGGCAGAGGGGCCTCAATCGCTGACTCTGTCTGTTGGGCAGGGGGAAGTACAGGTGCTGGCTAGTGGCAGGTGGGCCGGAGCCCCCTGGGGTTCTGGCTTTAGTAGGTTTCTGTGTCATTTAGCAAGTGCCCACAGGAGGGCCAGCAGGTTCCCACCTCTCCCTCTACCCCCAGAACCCCTAACCACTCCCAGCCCTGCACCATCTTAAGTGGGTGTAACAAAAGGTTAAATAGACTTGTTGATATGTAAAACTCTCCATTACCTTCTCTATTAGAAATGGTAGATCGCACAATGGCTATGCTAACTATTCTCACACCTGAGGTTTTCTTTCCTGCGCACACCTAGGGTGTGTCTCCATCTTGAATGGGTGTAACAAAAGGTTAAAAAGACGTTGTTGATATGTTAAAGTCTCAAATTCCTTCTCTATTAGAACGTTAGATTGTGCTATGGTTATGCTAATAACAAGTTTTGTTTCATAGTAAGTAAACTGCAGCCAGCTGCCTTTGGGACTCTAGGCCATTCCCCACCCCCATGCAAATGCCTGTGGAGGCAAGTACGCCCCCCAGAGGCAAAAAAAATGTTCTTTTTTAAGCTGATAAAGTTTTGCCCACAGAGGCAAAAAAATGGCCCCCTCAGGCCCTCCCTTGGCAGCACACTGGTTCTTGTTACTCGCTTACATGTTTCTCCATGTTTGTGCCAGTTTCTTTTTTGAAAATGCCTGTACGATATAGGTCTCTGTTCACCCCACACCCCTGATACTGTGGTCATTTAGTTAAAAAGAAAAGGGGGAATTGTTGTATGCTTTACATTGAGTTGTTCTAGCTCTCCCCCTGCCAAGAAAATTGGTTCAGTCCTGCTAGTTTCGTGGGCCCGCTTGTCCCCACCCCAAGGAACCCCGAGAGAGTTCCAGAGTTGCAGAGTTCCAGAGTTCTTGGCGCCGCCATGTGAGAAGGAGGCAGGAGAGTTTTGTTTGGTGATTAGTTTGGGTGAGTTTATGAATCGTTTTTCCTGAATAAAGAAATACAGCTTCCCGGCCCAGCCGTATGTCTCTGGTCGTCTCTGTTACCCGCCTGTGAAGCTAGCCCGGCCAGCTGGAGCCTCCGAATTTCCCTGCCCAGCCGTGTGTCCCCGAGTCTCTCTCTACCGCCGCGATGCTAGCCCGGCCTGCTGGAGCTTCCGAATATTAACACCACCACCAAATGCCTCTCCTCTCCAACTCCACCCCAAAATGCCATCCTCACCTTGAAAAAAATCATGTTGAGTGAAATAAGTCAGAAACAGAAGGATGAATATGGGATGATCTCACTCTCAGCCTGAAGTTGAAAAACAAGATTAGAAAAGAAAACACAAGTCGAACCTGAAATGGAATTGGAGTATTACACCAAAGTAAAAGACTCTGGGGTGGGTGGGTGGGTGGGGAGAATACAGGTCCATGAAAGATGATGAATGAAATAGTGGGGGTTGTATTGTTAAATGGGAATCTGGGGAATGTTATGCATGTACAAACTATTGTATTTACTGTTGAATGTAAAACATTAATTCCCCAACAAAGAAATAAATTATTAAAAAAAAATGCCATCCTCATCCTCAACCCCACACCCCACCCCAAACCTGACCCCCATCTCCAAGTCCACCCCAATTCCATACCCCACACTTCACCTCGAGCTTCCCATTCATTTTTTTAAAAATTTAAATATTTATTTATTCACTTAAAATTTTTTTTGGTATTTTTATTTATTTATTCCCTTTTGTTGCCCTTGTTTTATTGTTGTAGTTATTATTGTTGTTATTACTGATGTCGTTGTTGTTGGATAGGACAGAGAGAAATGGAGAGAGGAGGGGAAGACAGAGAAGGGGAGAGAAAGATAAGACACCTGCAGACCTGCTTCACCACCTGTGAAGCGACTTCCCTGCAGGTGGGGAGCTGGGGGATCAAACCAGGATCCTTCTGCCAGTCCTTGCACTTTATGCCACATGCGCTTAACCCGCTGCGCTACCGCCCACTCCCTATTTATTCCCTTTTTTTGCCCTTGTTGTTTTATTGTTGTAGCTATTATTGATGTTGTAATTGTTGGACAGGACAGAGAGAAATGGAGAGAGGAGGGGAAGACAGAGGGGGAGAGAAAGACAGACACCTGCAGACCTGCTTCACCGCCTGTGAAGCGACTCCCCTGCAGGTGGGGGCTCAAACCTCCTTACACTGGTCCTTGTGCTTTGCACTACCTGCACTTAACCCGCTGTGCTACCGCCCAACTCCCAAAATAATTTTTTATTGGGCCAGGCTGTGGAGCACCTGGTTAAGCGCATACACTACAGTGCCCCACGGAACCAGGTTCAAGTCCCTGGTCCCCACCTGCAGGTGGAAAGCTTCATGAGTGGTGAAGCAGGTGTCTACAGGTGTCTCTCTGTCTCTCCCTTTCTCTCTCCCCTCCCCCTCAATTTCTATCTCTATCAATAATAAATAAACACATTATATGGTCTGGGAGGTGGTGCAGTGGATAAGGCTCTCAAGCATAAGGTTCTGAGTTTAATCCCCAGCAGCACATGTACCAGAGTGATTTCTGGTTCTTTCTCTCTGTCTATCTTTCTCATTAATAGATAAATAAAATTTTTACATAAATAAAATATTATAAAAATTATTATATTCATTTATTTATTGGACAGAGACAGCCAGAAATTGAGAGGAAGGGGAGTCGGGCAGTCGGGCAGTAGCGCAGCATGTTAAGCACACATGATACTAAGAGCAAAAACCGGCTCAAGGATCCCGGTTTGAGCCCCCGGCTCTTCACCTGCAGGGGAGTCGCTTCACAGGCGGTGAAACAGGTCTGCAGGTGTCCGCCTTTCTCGCCCTCTCTCTGTCTTCCCCTCTTCTCTCCATTTCTCTCTGTCCTATCTAACAACGATGACATCAATAACAACAATAACTACAACAACAATAAAAAACAAGGACAACAAAAGGGAAAATAAATAAATATAAAAAAGTAAAAAAAAAAAGAAATTGAGAGGGAGGCAGAGATAGAGAGGAAGAGACACAGAGAGACGCCTGCAGCCCTGTTTCACCACTCACAAAGCTTTCCCCCTGAAGGTGGGGACCAGGGGTTCGAACCCAGGTCCTTGCACATTGTAACATATGTGCTCAACCAGGTACACCACCACCTGGCTCCTTGATCCCCCCACCTCCTCATACAGCCTGCCCCCCTTATATCCTGGGTCCCTCTGTGGCTCCTCCATGAACTGGAGGCCTGACTCATCTAGAAACTTCTGGAAAGGGCTGCTGGCTGGCTCAGTCCTGGGGGAAGGCCAAGGCTTCCTCTGGGTGAAATGAAGTTTCACTTTCAAGTTTAGGAACCCACTTCTGATGGGTGGTGGGAGCAGTGATTGGAGGCGGGAACCTGTGGACTTCAGGTGTGGGCCTCCGGGGCCCCTGCTTTCTCGTTGTGGACGGTGGGGTCCCAGCATGACTCCAGAAACAGCAGAAACGCTGCTTTAGAGTGGGGTGCTCTGGGCTCCTCCTCCCCTGCAGCCTGGAGGCTTCACTGCTTTATGAAGCAGATAATAGGCCTCAAAAAGGGCTTGCTATATCTTTTCCTCCTCCTTCTGCTCCACCTTCTTATGTCAGTTCAATTTTAATGAAGAGAAGAGACAGAATCTAGACCAGAACCCTGCTCAGTTCTGGCTTACGGTGGTGCTGGGGATTGAAGCTGGGACCTCAGAGACTCCGGCTTAGAAAACCATTTGTGTAACCATTGTGCTGTCTCCCGAGCCCTGGGATCACTGTATCCTGACATCCCGGCAATGGCCTAGTAAAACCAGAGATTTATTGGGGCATTCTGAACGATGAGGGAGAGCAGGGACAGGCAGGAGAGGGGAGAGGGAAGGAGGGTGTGAGAAGAGCAGCTGGGAAAAAACCTTAGTCCCCTGGGCTCTCTCCTCCATGAATCCTTAGAAGCAGGAAGTGGGGTGCTGCTCTGGGGGGTGTGCAACCACTTCCCTTGGATGAAAGTGCTACAGAAGCAAGAAGAGGAAGTTGCCCAAGCGTGAAGTTGCACAGACACTGGGCCTTCCACAGCTTCGCGTGAGAGCAGTGGTGGCTGGTGGCTTTGCGCTAGCTGTGTCTTATAAAATATAATAATAATAATAATGATAATGAGGAGGAGGAGATGGCCAGCAGAAATGGACCAAACACACACTCACATACCACACTCACACACACTCACCACACTCACTCTCACACTCACTCACATATACACACACACTCACACACACATACCACACACACATACTCACATACCATACACACTCACACACACATACCACAAACACACATACCACACACACACTCACACACACACTCACTCACACACTCACAGACCACAAACACACTCACAGACCACACACACTCACATACCACACACACATACCACACACACATACTCACATACCATACACACTCACACACACACATACCACACACACACACACTCACACACTCACTCACACACTCACAGACCACACACACTCACACACTCACACTCTCACACTCATACACACACACTCACTCATACACACACATACATTCACACACACTCACACACACATACACACTCACACACACTCACTCATACACACACACTTCTTCTTCTTCTAGTGTTTGCCCTTCTTCCGTAGCCAGTCAACAGCGTCAGGTTGAGCCTGATGTAAAGTTTCGAGACCTCCTTTGAATCTGGAGAGGTGGCAGTCGTTGACTATGTGGGTCCTAGTCTGTCTGGAGCCGCAGGGGCAGTTCGG
>NC_080163.1:6626899-6684399 GCF_950295315.1 Erinaceus europaeus
AGGAAGAAAGGAACTATTCTTGAGGCTCCCAGATTCCAGGTTCAGCCTCTGCATCAACATAAGTCAGAGCTGAGCAGGGCTCTGGGAATATAATAATGATGGTGATAAAACTAAATAAGTAAATACATTTAATCACTTGGCTGACCTTGGAAACTCTATCTATCTATCTATCTATCTATCTGCAATAAAAAAGAATGCAGAAAAAACAGACCAGGAGCACTAGCATCTCACATGCAACAAAGTCCAGGGCCCAAAACAATGAAACTAAACAATTAGTGGCCAGCAGGCCAGGCAAACAGCACAGCTCCGCTATGCGGCTGCCAGAGTCCCTCCCTCCGCACACAGGAGATTCCAGATTCAGTCACCAGCGCCACCAACACCCAGAGCCCAGCCCTGCTCTGAAGACACACACATCTACAGCGACAACTCCCTCATCTCAATCCCCCAGGCTGACTGGGGTACAGCTGACAGAAACGGGCCAGAGGCTGCGGGGCATGTGGCTTGGTTTTATTTTTCCCCCAAGGCCAACATCAGGCCTCTGGCTTTACAAACCAAACGGATTTGCAGGAGTTTTGCTGCTGCAGGTGCCTTTCCACGTGCCCCCAGCTTCATCTGATTCATTTGTGGAGTCTGGGCTTTGTGCCTGCGTGATTTCATTCCTCCAGGCCACTTTGGCATTCAGAGAGACACGGAGAGAGACACAGAGAGAGGGAGAGACGGCACAGCACTAGAGCTCGCACCAGTGCCACGGCACCTCTCAGATCACGGTAGCGTGACTGTCCCTTGGGGAGGGAGCACCACAATCCCATTAGTGAGTCTGTCTCTCTCTCTCTCTCTGTCTCTCTCTCTCTCTCTCTCGACTGGGGGCTGGGGGCTTGAACCTGGTCCTTGTGCATTGTAACATGTGGGCTCAGCCAGATGCGCCACCACCCAGCCCGGCTTGTTTGAAACTTGTAGAAGGTGGAACACCAGTCCCCAGCGAGTGGTGAAGCAGGGCTGCAGGTGTCTCTCTGTCTCTCTCTCTCTCCCCTCTTTCCCTCTCGATTTCTGTCTGTCTCTATCCAATAAATACATTTTTAAATATTTTTTTAAAAAAAAGATTTGTTAGGGCCAGGGAAAAGAAAACACTGAGGCCCCAAGTTCAATCCTCAGCACCACCACAAGCCAGAGCTAAACAGTGCTCTGGTCTCTCTCTCTCTCTCTCTCTCTCTCTGTGTGTGTGTGTGTCTCTGTGTCTCTTTCTCTCTTTCTCTTTGTATGTCTTTCTGTGTTTCTGTTTCATGTTATACAAAAATAATTAAAGAGGGCCAGGCAGTGGCATACCAGGTAGTTTAAGTGCACATAGTGTGAAGTGCGAGGACCTACATAAGGATCCAGGTTTGAGCCACAGGTCCCCACCTGCAGAGGGAGTTGCTTCACAAGCCGTGAAACAGGGCAGCAGGTGTCTCTCTTTCTCTCTCCTCGTCTACCTCCCCCTCACTCTCAAGTTCTCTCTGTCCTATCCAATGAAATGGAAAAAATGCCCTCCAGGAGCAGTGGATTTGTAGTGCCGGCACTGAGCCCAGTGACAACCCAAAAGGCAAAATAAAACGAAATAGTTAAAGTAAATAAATAAGGGGCTAGCGGCACACCTGGTTGAGCACACATGTTACATACAGTGCATAAGGATCCAGGTTCAAGTCTCTGGTCCCCATCTGCAGGGGAAAAGCTTCACAAAGTGGTGAAGCAGTGTTGCAGGTCTCTCTCTGTCTCCCTCTCTATCTCCCCTTCCCTCTCCATTTCTGGCTGTCTCTATCAAATAAATAAAGATAACAAAATAAAATAATTTTTAAAATATTCTATAAAAAGTAAATCCAATTAAATTTAAAAGATTAATTGTGCTGATAGATAGCACAATGGTTCTGCAGGGCTGTGGTATGGTAAAATGGAAATATGTGTTGAGGGCCAGTGCACATGGTACAATGCACACGGACCTGGGTTTAAGCCCTTGGCCCCCACCTGCAGAGGCAAAGCTTTGTGAGTGGTGAAACAGGTGTCTCTCTGCCTCTCTCCCTCCCTATCTCCCCTTTCCCTCTCGATTTCTGGCTGTCTCTATCCAATAAATAAAGATACTGATAAAAAGATATATACATGTTGAGTGTTCCGGGAGGTGGCGCGGTGGTAAAGCTTTGGTAAAGCATAAGGTCCCAAATTCGATCCCCGGCAGCACATGTGCCAGTGATGTCTGGTTCTTTCTCTCTCCTCTTATCTTTCTCATAAATAAATAAAACCATATATATATATATGAAGGCAGGAGAGAACGCTGGCGCAAGACTGTGTCAGGGTTTGAGTGAGGACCTCAGGCATTCAAGTCCACTCTCTGGAGCTGTGCCATCACCCAGAGTCCAGAACTTACTCAGCTAGGAGCTGCCAGGTGCGTCCTGGGATGACTATCTCCCACCCCGAAACACAAATGGGCTCTGTTCTCAGGAGTCTGGCTTCCTAGCGTGCGAAACAATGCAGTGTTTGTCATTCCAGGTCTGGCTTATCTCCTGAGGCAGAAAGTCCTCTCCGTGCATCCACCCAGGAAGGTTCCCCCATCCTCCCAGACGGAAGCACGCCTCACTCTGTGTTCAGGCATCTCCACAGCACAGTTGTTGTGGATAAGCTATGCTGAGCTCGTGGTGGCGGGGAGATATCACTGAGGCACAGTGATGTGATGTCATTTTCTTCTTCTTTTTTTTAATATTTATTTATTTACTCCTCTTTTTTGCCCTTGTTGTTTTATTATTGTAGTTGTTATTGACATCGTTCATTGTTGGATAGGACAGAGAGAAATGGAGAGAGGAGGGGAAGACAGAGAGGGGGAGAGAAAGACAGACACCTGCAGACCTGCTTCACCGCCTGGGAAGCGACTCCCCTGCAGGTGGGGAGCCGGGGGCTCGAACCGGGATCCTTCCGCCATTCCTTGCGCTTTGCGCCACCTGCGCTTAACCTGCTGCGCTACCACCCAACTCCCATGATGTCATTTTCTTTGGATCAATACCCAGAAGGGGGATGGCTGGATCATGGGGCAGTTTTATTTCTTTCATCATCATCATCATCATTATTATTATTATTATTATTATTTTGCCAGGGCACTGCTCATCCCTGGCTTATGGTGGGGATTGAACCTGAGAACTTGGAGCCTCAGGCATGACAGTCTGCTTACATAGCCACTGTGCTGTCCCCCCCCCCTTTATTTCTAATTTTCTAAAGATTTGTTTTCGTGAGAAATGCCAGGGCACTGCTCCATTCTGGCCTACAGCAATTCCTGAGATGGAAGCCGGAGCATCTTAGGCCTAGGGCGTGACAGTCTGGCACCCCAGTGCTGTGCTGTCTCCCTGGTCCTGGGAGTGTTTCCTGGAAGAGCTTCTGGAATGTTCCAGAGCCTTCTAATCACCTGTCGGTGTGATTCTGATGGGGGTCTGAGCTGCGGCCTGAGATTCTGAGTTTCTTTTCTTCTCCTCTCTTTCTTCTTCTCCTTTTTCCAATATTTTATTTTATTTATTTATCTATTCTCTTTTGCTGCCCTTGCTTTATTGTTGTGGTTATTATTGTTGTCGTCGTTGTTGGATAGGACAGAGAGAAATGGAGAGAGGAGGGGAAGGCAGAGAGGGGGAGAGAAAGATAGACACCTGCAGACCTGCTTCACCGCCTGTGAAGCGACTCCCCTGCAGGTGGGGAGCCGGGATCCTTATGCCGGTCTTTGCGCTTTGCACCACCTGCACTTAACCCACCGTGCTACTGCCTGGCTCCCCTATAGTATTTATTTCTATAGGACAGAGAGAAATTGAGAGTGGAGAGGAAGATAGAGAGGAGAGAGATGTCTGCAGCACTGTTTTACTCCTTGGGAAGCTTCCTCTGTGCGGGTGGGGAGCAGGGCCTTAAACTCAGGTCCTTTGCTTGGTGACATGTGTGCTTCTCTGGTTACACCACTGCCCGGCCCCTTATTTGTTGATTATTAGCTTTTTAATTTTACCAGAGAATGCTTAACTCTGGCTTGCGGTGGTGCTGGGATTCAAACCTGGGACCTTGGAGCCTCAGACAGGAAAGTCTTGCCTAACCATGATGCTGTCTCCCCAGCCCCACAGGCCACACATTAGGCAGCAGCCTGTAATGCATATTCTGCCAGTTTTGCCTTTCTTGTGTGTCTGTGGAACAGGAAGCCTCTGATATGATTGATTTCACTGTGCTGGATTTCTCCAGTCAGAGAGAGACAGAGAGAGGGAGAGACACCAGAGGCACCCCGTGTCGTAGCGCCCCCTCAGACTGTGCGAGGACTCAAGCCTGGACCATGGCAGGGCACACACCCTGCTGGGCGAGCTGTCTCTGTCGCTGCTGTTATTGCTTTTTCCCCAGAGGCCTACTCAGCTCTCACTGAGGACCAGAGAACCGGAGCGTCACTCCAGGATAGCCTGTACGGGAGGTAGAACCCAAGATCCCACAGAGACAAATCCTGTCCTTCCTTCCTTCCTTTCTTTCCTAATTATTAATTTTAAATAAAGTTTGTAATCCAATGGACACACAAAACAGCTGTGCTGAGAAAAAAAAAAACTTACGTAGGCTGGGAAGTGGCGCACCTGGTTGAGTGCACATCTTACAATGCACAAGGATCCAGGTTCAAGCCCCCATTCCCTATCTGCAAAGGGAAAGCTTTGGAAAGCTTTGCAAGTGGTGAAGCAGGGCTGCGTGTTTCTCTCTGTCTCTCTCCCTCTCTCCCTCCCCCACCCCTCTCAGTTTCTCTGTCTCCATCCAATAGATAAATAAAGATGATAATCAAAATTTTTAAAAAATAGTTTTATAAATTATACTATCTACCCGCTCTCTCTCTCTCTCTCTCTGTATATATATATGTTTACATGGGTCTGGGATGTATTTCAGTAATTCAATTTTGGCAACAAATTAAAAACAAACAACAAACAAACAAAGGCCGGCAGGCTAGCTCACCTGGGCAGTGCCTGCTTGGCCGCCAGGTGTGGGATTATGAGAAAGCATGACAGAGCACAGGGAACTCCCCCATCCTTGAGATGGAGGTCTGAAAAAAATGTAAAAACCCACCTGTCAGTCTCTTCCTTTCAGGGATAGAGCTTGGCGGGGAAATACTTTCCTGACTTGAATTCCCTTTTGTCAGTCTCCCAGGATTCACAGAGACCTGCAACTTCTTTTGTTTTAAAATTTATTTATTTATTATTGGATAGAGACAGAGAGAAATTGAGAGAGGATGGGAGATAGTGAGGGAGAGAGACAGAGACACCTGCAGCCCTGCTTTACCACTTGTGAAGCTTTCCCCGTGCAGGTGGGGGAGATCTGCAACTTCTAACACTTAGCTCATTCCCCTGCTACAAACCAAAGGTTGCCTGCTTGAACACTCCTCACACTGCCTTGCCAGTAACATAACAATGAGACCCCCACACACCTCTTCCGGTTCTCTGTTCATCATGACTTACATCAATACTCTGCCCTTCTCTGCCATTCTCTGCTTTATCTCACTCTGCTGGTTTAACAAGCATGTTTCTCTTAACACCTTTAGATAATTAACATTTCTTGCCTCACTGAAACTAGTCGTTTTGACCTTTGGTATTTCATCAATTCCGGTCATTCCTTAGCCCTCCCCACCACAGGGGGACTTTTGAAAACCTGTGATTACTGACATATGTGAAAAATGTTCTTTGTCCCACCTTGCTATATAAGCCTTGTCCTTTCTCTGAATAAACTGGAAGTTCATACCTGAATTTCTCCTGGCGTTTCTTTGCATCACGCGGCCGCTAGAATCTGTGATGGGTGTGAGCGCCAGCAGCCAGGCAGGTCTGATTCCCAGCCCCGCCACATGGGCATCTCCTGAGCTGTGGTATCTTCTCTCTTCCTCTACATCTGTCTCTCCCTATCTGAACAAAAAGTTGGCCCAGAGCAGTGAAGTCCCAGTGAAAACAAAAACCAACTAAATAAAACATCACAGGGGCTGGGCGATGGCACAGCAACTAGCAACTTGAGAGCACACGTCACAACGCATGGGGACCCAGGGGCAAGCCCCATCCCTACCTACAGGGCAGGAGGCTTCCTGCACGTTGAAGCAGTGCTGCAGGTCTGTCTCTCTCTCTCCCTTCTCTGTGTCCCCATTCCCTCTCAATTTACCTCTGTCTCTATCGAAAAATAAATAACAAAACATCACAAATAACAGAAAAATGGCTGGATAGGGAGTTGGGAGGTGGCACAGCCGGTTAAGCGCACAGTGCTATGGGCAAGGACCTGGTCGAACCCTGCTCCCCATCCACAGCTGGGACATTTTGGAGCAGAGAAGCTGGTCTGCAGGTGTCTAGCACTCTCTCCCCATCCCCACCCCCCAATTTCTCTCTGTTCTATCGAATAAAATAGAAAATTAAACAAAAGAAGGGGGGAGGGAAAAATGGCCACTGAGAGTGGTGAATTGCAGTGTCATCACTGAGCCCCAGCAATCACCCTGGTGGCAAAGAAAAAAAAGTCACAACGTCCTGCATAAGTTCTGCCTCTGCTCACCGCTGATGTCACCAATCGCGTTGGCTTCCTGCACTTTGTCCCCGTGTCCACCTGTCATGTCTACACTTAACCTTCACAATGGGGACACTTTCTGAGACATTTGTCATTCAGTGGTTTGTCATATGTGAATGTCAGACGGAGTTGCCCCAGAGGGTGTGGCCGGCTCCCACCTGTGCCACGTGGCTTGGACCCTAAGTGGAATCATCACTGGGTGAGGCATGACTGTGGACAGGCACCCAGGCTTCACAAAAAGCACAACGGGTTCACTTGCCAAGTGCTTCCTACTGCCATGCTTAGGCTCACCTGTCTTTGTCTTATTAAGTGTTTTATTTACTGGATAAAGCCAGGTGGTAGAGCACCAGGTTAAGCACAAGGATTGGGTTCGAGCCCCCCTCTCCCCATCTACAGGGGGGTCACTTCACAAGCAGTGAAGTAGGTCTCTCTCATTCTCTCTCTTCCCCTCCTCTCAATCTCTCTCTGTCCTGTCCAAAAAAATAGAAAAAATGGCTCCCAAGAGCAGTGGCTTCATAGTGCCGGCACCGAGCCCCAGCAATCACCCTGGAGGCAATTAATCAATCAATAAAAAGAGACAGAGAGAAATCCAGAGGGATGGGGGGAATATGGAGAAAGACAGAGAGACACCTGCAGCCCTGCTTCACTGCTTGTGAAGCTTCCTCACTGTAAGTGGAGGCTGGTGGCATAAGCCAGGGTCCTGTGCATTGTGACGTGTGCTCCACTAGGTGCCACCACCTGGCCCTTCTCACCTGTCTTTTTAGTGTCTTAAACTTCTCTGTTCCAGTCTCTTGGAAACAGAGTTGGCAGTCAGCTGAGGTCAAGAACAAACACCTCATCACAGACCCCTGCAAGCGTCAACCCGGCTTTGACCTAGCACGTTATGATCGGGCCCTCCTCAATCGCTATCGAACAGGCCATGGCCGGTGCGCCGCTATGTTCCATCGCTGGGGAGCCAGAGACGACCCGAACTGCCCCTGCGGCTCCAGACAGACTATGACCCACATCGTCAACGACTGCCACCTCTCCAGATTCAAAGGAGGTCTCGAAACTTGACATCAGGCTCAACCTGACGCTGTTGACTGGCTACGGAAGAAGGGCAAACGCTAGAAGAAGAAGAAGTGTCTTAAAGGTTGACTTTTGTAAGGACAAGTGAGAGCTTGCTAGTTTATCGTCTATCTATCTCTATCTGGAAAGCTCTGTCCAGAACAGTGAAGCCCCGGGGGCAACAGTTTCAACAAAATGTCTGATGAAGTAGATAGTATAATGGCTATGCAAAGAGACTCTCAAAAAAAGAGAGAGAGAGAAAGAGAGAGACTCTCCAAAGTCCCAGATTCAATCCCTGCACCACCATAAGCCAGAGCTGAGCAGTGCTCTGGTAAAAAACAAACAAACAAACAAAAAGGAACAGAAAAAAGGTTGGTGGAAGGCGAGAGGGAGCCAGCACAGCTCAGCTCTGCTATACAGTGGTCCCGGGGACCTTGGGCCTCTGGGCCTCAGAGATGTCATCAGAGTTCTAATCGGCTGCGCTCTCTCCCTTGCCCCCGTGCATATCTTTCTGCACACATGCAGTGTTTCTCACGGCAAATACCCAGGAGAAGAGTCAGATAAGCTGAGAGGCCGCTCAGAAGGCTCAGCTCCAGAGAGGTGTGTGTCTGTCAGCTCCCCAGCCCCAGGGGAGGCTGCCTGTCCCCTCTAGGGCTGGGCCCAGCCCTGATCCAGGGAGGTCACCCAGTGGGGTGCACCAGTCAGAGCTGGAGGAGTGGCGCCTAGGGAAGGAGTAAGGGTGGGAGGAAAGAAGCCTGGAGGCAGGAGGCCTGGCCCGGCACACTAGCTGGGCCCCATTTTACTTACTAATTATTAAAACATTTTTATTATCTTTATTTATTAGAGACAGCCAAAAATCGAGAGGGGAGGGGGAGATATAGAAGGAGAGAGACAGAGAGACACCTATGGGTGGGGGTAGACAGCATAATGGTTAAGCAGAGACTCTTCTGCCTAAGGCTCCAAAATCCTAGGTTCTGTCCCCTGCACGACCATAAGCCAGAGCTGAGCAGTGCTCTGGTAAAAACAAACACACACACACACACACACACACACACACACACACTCACACTCACACTCACACACTCACACTCACACACACACTCACTCACTCACACACACTCACACTCACACACTCACTCACACACACTCATACACACACTCACACACACACACTCACACACACACTCACACACACACACACACACTCACACACACACACTCACACACACTCACACACACTCATACACACACTCACACACACACTCACACACACACTCACATACACATACACTCACTCACACACACACACTCATACACTCACACATACTCACACTCACACACACACTCACACACACTCATACACACACTCACACACACACACACTCACACACACTCATACACACACTCACACACACACTCACACACACACTCACACACACATACACACACTCTCACACACACACTCACACACACTCATACACACACACACACTCACACACACACACTCACACACACAGTCACACTCACACACACATACACTCACTCACACACACACACACTCATACACTCACACATACTCACACTCACACACACACACTCACACACACTCATACACACACACACTCACACACACATACACTCACTCACACACACACTCATACACTCACACATACTCACACTCACACATACACACTCACTCACACACACACTCACACACACTCACACACACACACACTCACTCACACACTCACACACACTCACACACACACACACTCACTCACACACTCACACACACTCACTCACACACACACACACTCACACACACACACACACACACACACACATATATATATATGGAGAGTGAGAGAGACCTGCTGCAGTTTTACCACTTGCAAAGATTTCCCCCTTTGGTGGGGACCAGGGGCTTGAACCGGGGTCCTTGTGTACTGCATTGTGTGTGCTTAACCAGGTGTGTGCCACCACTGGGCCCCATTCGTTTTTCTTTCTTGCTTTTAAATATTTATTTTCCTTTTGTTGCCCTTGTTTTTCATGGTTGTTGTAGATATTATTCTTGTTGTTATTGATGTCGTCGTTGTTGAATAGGATAGACAGAAATGGAGAGAGGAGGGAAAGACAGAGAGGGGGAGAGAAAGACAGACACATGCAGACCTGCTTCACCACTTGTGAAGTGACTCCCCTGCAGGCAGGAAGCCAAGGGCTCGAACCGGGATCCTTAAGCCGGTCCTTGTGCTTTGCGCCATTTGCGCTTAACCTGCTGCACTACCACTTGACTCCCTTGTTTTTCTTTTTAAGGTTTTATTTATTCATGAAGAAAGATAGGCAGAAAGAAAAAGCCAGATATCACTCTGGTGCATGTGCTGCTGGGGGTTGAACTTGGGACCTCACTGAGAGACCAGCATTTTATCCACTGTAACACATTCCTGACCACTATTCATTTATTTTAACCTTTTGAAAAGATTCTCTGTGTGGCCTGGGGAAAATAACTCAACAAGGAGAGACAGGACTTGCATGCCTGAGGCTCCCAGCATGTACCACAGAGAAGCCCTAGTCTTCCTCTCATAGAAACTATTTTTTTAAATATTTATTTATTCCCTTTTGTTGCCCTTGTTTTATTGTTGTAGTTATTATTCCTGCTGTTGTTGTCATCGTTGTTGGATAGGACAGAGAGAAATGGAGAGAGGAGGGGAAGACAGAGAGGGGGAGAGAAAGACAGACACCTGCAGACCTGCTTCACTGCCTGGGAAGCGACTCCCCTGCAGGTGGAAAGCCGGGGGCTCGAACGGGGATCCGGTCCTTGCGCTTTGCGCCACCTGCGCTTAACCTGAGGCGCTACCACCCGACTCCCTTCATAGAAACTATTTTTACTTGAACTAAAATATATGCATTTTAAAAACATTTGTGGGGCCAGGTGGCGGCGCACCTGGTTGACAGTACATGCTACAATGCATACGGACGCAGGTTCAAGCCCCAAGCCCCTACCTGCAGGGGGAAAGCTTCACAAGTGCAGAAGCAGGGCTGCAGGTGTGTCTCTCTCCTTTTCTGTCTTCCCAGTCCCCTCTCGATGTCTGTCTCTACCCAAACAAAATAAAATAACTTTAATATACATATTTGGGAGTTGGGCGATAGCGCAGTG
Source organism: Erinaceus europaeus (assembly GCF_950295315.1). Lineage (NCBI taxonomy): Eukaryota > Metazoa > Chordata > Mammalia > Eulipotyphla > Erinaceidae > Erinaceus > Erinaceus europaeus. The sequence goes on from NC_080163.1 coordinate 6,637,647, forward strand.
GATTAAGGATCCCGGTTCGAGCCCCCGGCTCCCCACCTGCAGGGGAGTCGCTTCCCAGGCGGTGAAGCAGGTCTGCAGGTGTCTGTCTTTCTCTCCCCCTCTCTGTCTTCCCCTCCTCTCTCAATCCCTCTCCATTTCTCTTTGTCATATCTAACAACGACAACAATAATGACCACAACAATAAAACAAGGGCAACAAAAGAGAACAAATAAATATTTTAAATTATATATATTTGTTTAGGAGGCTCGGTGGTGGCGCACCTGATTAAGCACACACATTACAGTGCGCCGGGTTCGGGCCCCTGGTCCCCACCTGCAAGAGGAAAGCTTCATGAATGATGGAGCAGAGCTGCCGGTGTCTCTGTCTCTTTCTCTCTCCCCCCTTCCCTCTCAATTTTGCTGTCTCTACCCAATACTAAACAGATTAATTAAAACACATACATATTGGTTTACTTTCAGGAGCGAGCAGTCACTGCTCAGGCTGGCATGCGCTGGCTGGGGCTCCTTCACTCTTTTCTGAGCACACATGCATTCACTCGCTCATGCAGGAAACACCTGCCGGGCCGCGCGTGCCTCCCAGCGCACAGAATACCCAGCAAGGAGCAAGACAAAGACCTGCTCTAGGTGCAGATTTATTATTCCGTAATTGTGATGAATTGCTAATTGTGTTTGTTTCTAGGATGGGGGCTCGCAGCGGGAGGGACTCACGGGAGCGCCCCACGAGCCAGGCCTCTCTCCAAAGCCCCCACTTCCCCGTCTCCCTCTGTCCCACCAGTCCACGCGCGCGCTCGCCCCCAATTAAACCGGGTCCTGCGGGAGAAGGAGCCGAGCGCAAGCAGCGCTTTGTAGCCCCGCAGGGCTGTCAATAAAGCCGGGTCGCCCTGGCAACCACGGGCCAGGCCGGCCGGGGCGAGCGAGATGCGCGCGCACAGTCCACGCCCCCCCCCCCCCGCAGCTGGGGTTTCGCCCGCCGGCTCTCTGCGCTGACGGACAGCGGCCTCCGCCAATGGCAGCGAGAGTCGTGCCCAGGCCAGCCAATCAGGTGCGGGCGCTGGAAACTCCGGAGCCCGCTCTTTTTTTCCACTTGGACCCGAATAACCTGAGCCCAACTCCAAAGGAGCCAGGATCGACGGCGCTCTGGGCCAATGAGGACTCCGGCTTCAGATCGGGGGCGGGCACCTGTCTCCATGGCAGCAGCCGGAGGACAGAGGCGCCGGCCAATAGGCGCGATGGGCGGTGCTTGGCGGGCGTGGCGGGGTTTTGTAGGGGTACAGAGGTGGGGGTGAAGCGGATCAGCCAATGGGAGCGGTGCCAGACCCTGAGTGACGGCAATGGGGACCAATGAGCGAGCTCGACGGGCGCAGCGGGGCGGGGACGGCGGGGCAGCCTGGAGGCGCGGCGGTCGTGTCTGCCGAGCGCCGGAGCAGGCAGTGGGAGGAGGCGGAGGCGGAGGCGGAGGCGGCGGCGGCGGCGGCGGCGGCGGCAGCGGCGGTGGCGGCGGCGGTGCGGGCGCCGGAGGAGAAGGCGGCGGCGGCGGAGAAGCGGGTGAGGGGCGGCGCGGGGCCCGACCTCTGAGCCCCCTCCTGGCCCCCGGCCCGCGCCGCCTTGCTCCCGGTCGCCCCGGCCCCTCCGCGTGTGCAGGCGCCCAGGGTCCCGGGGCCTCGGGGTTCCCGTCGGCGCCGCACCTCCTGCCCGGTGTTGCCTCTCCCTGCACCCCCAGGCTCCATCCACTCCTGGTCTCTGCACATCCAGGCCCCTCGCTGTGCCCCCAGGCTCCTCCCCAGACTCGGGTCGTCCGGACTCTGCATTCAACCCACTACCCCAGGTCCTTTCTCTGCACTCCCCCTGCAGGAACCCGAGACCATTGTCTGCCCCCTCCCCCTGTATCTCACGGCCCCCCGGTTGGGACCCCAGCCACGGCCTGCTCCCCCTCCCCCATCAGGCCTTTCTCCTGCACCTCCGCCCTCCACTTTCTCTCTATCCTCGCTGGACCCCAGGGCTTCCCCAGCCCTCCCCCCTTTTATCTCCTTGGGGTCCCTTAGGTGCTCCCCTATTTCCCTAGGCTGGGGCTCCTCCCTGCCTCTCCACGCCTGTCCCCCAGGGCACCCCCGCCAGGTCTGGATTCTAGGCTGGGCCCGCAGCCTCCAGGTCCCCGGCTCCCTCCGCCGGGCTCCTCCGCGGAGCACCGCCCCACCCGCGCAGGCTCCCCGACCCTCTGCCCGCTGCTCCCCATGGCCCCGCAGCCCCCCCTCCTTGCCGCCCCCCACCTGCAGCGGCGGCGTGGAAGCCCAGCAGGCCCCAGTCAGGGTCAGGGGTTTGTTTTGTCGCCTTCGTGGGGCCCCTGCCTCCTCTGTCCCAGCCCACCCTGCCGCTCCACGCCCGGGCCTGTCCCCGGCCATCCATCCCCTCCCCCGCTTTGTCCTCGAGAGGGAGCGGGAGCAGGTGCTGAGCGGCCCCCGCCTGGGGCTTCACCCGGAGCCTCCCCGGGGCCTCGGGAGGGCGGCCGGGCCGGGCCGGGCTGGGGGAGGGAGGGAGGGAGGGAGGGCGAGCCTGTGCGCCTCCGCCGCCCCGGGGCTCCCGCGGCCTGCTGGGCTAAGCCCTTAAGGTTCCCGGGGCGGGGGCGCACGCATGCGTGTGTACCTGTGTGCAGGGCTGGGCACGTGTGTGCGGGCGGGCGGGCGAGTGCGCGCGCAGCCAGCACCCCGGGGCGCCCTGGCCTCGCCTTCCGGGGGGCCGCCCCCGCGCGCCCGGGCCGCACTTGTTGATCCCTCCCGCGCTGGCGTCCCGTGAAGTCCCTGCCTCTGTCCTCCCTCCCCGTGCAGGGCGCACCTGAGACGCCCGGGAGGAGAAGCGAGGGCGCCCCGGCTCCCCGGGGGGGCAGCATGGTCTCCGGGGCACCATGGGGCCCGACAGAGTGGACAGAGTGACCGCGCGGGAGCTGTGTGAGAACGACGACCTGGCCACCAGCCTGGTCCTGGACCCCTACCTGGGCTTCCGCACCCATAAGATGAACGTCAGGTGAGGCGGCGGCGGAGGGGGAAGAGGCCCGGGCCCCCCACCCCGACACCCCGGGGAGGGGCGCGGGCAGGCCGCGGCGGGGACCCGGGGACCCAGGCGTGCCCTCTCCCCCAGCCCCGTGCCCCCTCTGCGGCGACAGCACCACCTGCGCTCGGCGCTGGAGGCCTTCCTGCGGCAGCGGGACCTGGAGGCAGCGTACCGGGCCCTGACGCTGGGAGGCTGGATGGCCCACTACTTCCAGAGCAGGGGCCCGCGGCAGGAGGCTGCCCTCAAGACCCACGTGAGGGAGCCCGCCCCCGCCTCCCCCTGGGCGCCCCCCTAGACTGCCGGAGTTCCCAGCCTAACTTAGGCGCGGGCTCCTAGCCGAGCAGAGTGGGGGGAGCCCTGTGGTGCAGCCCGACCTCTTCCTTCCCCCCCCAGAGAAAGGAAGTGAGTCTCCCGGGGCACCGGTCTGTGATCAGGGCGGCTCCGCCCCTCACCTCTCACCCCGCCCACCGCACCCCTCCAGATCTACCGCTACCTCCGCGCCTTCCTCCCGGAGAGCGGCTTTGCCATCTTACCCTGTACCCGCTACTCCATGGAGACCAACGGGGCCAAGATCGTGTCCACCCGCGCTTGGTAAGTGACCCTGCCCACCCCCCAGCCCCCACCCCCGCACACACCCCGAGTGGCAGCACCGCAGGCCTGAGCGCACCGCCTTGATCTCTGCCTCATTTAGACAGTTTTGACCGGCCTGCTGGGCGGTGGCGCCCCTGGTTAAGCGCTCACCCCGTCCCGGACCCCACCTGCAGGGGAAAGCTTCGTGAGTGGTGAAGCGGGGCTGCAGGTGTCTCTCAGTTTCTGTCTCTGTCCAATAAAGAAACAGTTGCCAAGGACTGAACCTGGCAGCGGGGCCTCGGGCGAGATAGCTGGAAACTGCGCTGTCTGTTACGGGAAGGGCCTCATAGCTCCCTGCCGCTCGTGGCACACGTGGGAGGCGCGTGGTGAGGAGGAGCCGCGGGGCGCACTGGCGCATTTGTGAGGCCCTGGCTTTGCCTCAGCGCGCGGGCCCCTATGGGGACCCCAGGGCAGCTGGGAGAGGGGACCCCTCCTTTCTGGGGGATATCTAGAACTGGCGAGTCCCTGCTCTCCGGGAGAGGTGGGGTGTGGGCCGTGGGTCAAGAGTGACGGGGAGCCCCTGCAGCCGCTCACCTGGGCGGCTCACACGTGGGGCCCCTGCGGTGGGCCGGGCCTCAGCTGAAACCGGGAGCTTCAGGGGTTGCAGGAAGGGCCTGCCGGCCTGGTGACTCCTGGAAGGATCCCTGCGGGAGGAGCCCGGGGTCCCCCTGTTCAGGTCGCCCCTCTGTGGGCAGGAAGAAGAACGAGAAGCTGGAGCTGCTGGTGGGCTGCATCGCGGAGCTGCGGGACGACGATGAGGGGCTGCTGCGGGCTGGGGAGAACGACTTCAGCATCATGTACTCCACACGCAAGCGGAGCGCGCAGCTCTGGCTGGGCCCCGCCGCCTTCATCAACCACGGTGGGTGCGTGGGAGGGGTGGGGCCCAGGGCCTGCAGGGGAGACCCCCACCCTTCCACCTGGCTCACTGGAGTCCCCCTTCTCCCCGTTTCCACCGCACCAGACTGCAAGCCCAACTGTAAGGTGAGAGCTGGTCCCCCGGGAGTGACGGGGTTGGGGCGGCTGGTCTGGAAGCCTGGCTACTGCCCCTCCTGACAACCTGTCCGTTCCGTCCGGGAGGGGCCGGCAGTTGGCACGGCTCCCTTGTCCCTTAGGACATGGCTTGCCCCTAATGGACAAGACTTCTTTCCCCGCTGAACGGCAGGAGGGGGCTGTGGTGGTGTGGAGCCAGGCAGCTGTGAACCGCGGCTGCTGGGGGGGGTGTGTGTGTATGCTCCCAGTCAGAAGGAGGGGCACGCGGGACCCAAGGTGGAGGACTCGAGGGGGAAGTGCAAGCCCCCCAAGAGCCTTGGCGGCCTGGGCCCCGCGCCTGACCCGTGGGCTGGGGTGAACAGTGCAGACACCCAGGGGCACCCTTGGGGCCAGGCAGGTCGCAGATGGGGTGCTGGGCCCCCCAGTTTGTGCCGGCAGATGGGAACGCCGCCTGCGTCAAGGCGCTCCGGGACATTGAGCCCGGGGACGAGGTGACCTGCTTCTACGGTGACGGCTTCTTCGGGGAGAAGAACGAGCACTGTGAATGCCACACCTGCGAGAGGTGCGGCGGGTGCTGGGGCGGGGGCCTGCCGCTCGGGGGGTCCCCAGGCCCCCAACCACTCCCCTCTGTCCACTGGGCAGGAGAGGCGAGGGCGCCTTCCGCCTGTGCCCCAGGGAGCCTTTACCGCCAGGGCCACTGGACAAGTACGAGCTCCGGGAGACCAAGCGGCGGCTGCAGCAGGGCCTGCTGGGCTCCAGGGTCTGCACCCACCTGTCCTCGCTGCGGCAAGACCCCTTCTGCGACCCTTTCTGCGGTGAGCGGCGGCACCTCCTGGCCCCCACCCATCCTCCCCGCCGGCCCACCCCGCCCCGCTGACTCAGTCCTCCCCCCACAGCTGCCTGCCAGCCGCGCCCCCAGCCCTGTGGAGACGTCCTCCCCCTCTGGCTCCAGTGGCTCCCCCAGCCCCCTCTCCGCGTGCGCCCCAGGAAGCGCCGGCGGCCCCAGCCCCGCAGGGCTCCCGCTCCGCCCCTGCTGCTCCCTCAAGCCCAGATCTCCCTGCACCGCTGGGGAGGCTGCGGCCCCCAATGCTGCCTGCGTGCGGAGGCGCTGGTGGCGCTGGGCCGGGCACCCCGCCCACGCTGGGCCCCCCAACAGGACTGGCACTGGGCCCGGCGTTACGGCCTGCCTTACGTGGTGCGGGTGGGCCTGAGCCGAGTGGCCCCCACCGTGCCTGCAGCACCCACCCCGATGGGGCCCCCAGACCCCGTCCCGCTGCCCAAGCAGGCCCTCGCCTTCGCCCCCTTCTCCCCACCCAAGCGTCTGCGACTGGTGGTCAGCCACGGCTCCATCGACCTGGACGTCCATGGCGAGGGCCCATGACGCAGGTGTGGGGAGGCCGCCTCGGCCTGCCCGGTGCTCTGGGACTCTGACCAGCAGGAGCTCGTGGACCTCGGGGAGCAGGCTGACCCGACTCCGGCACAGCTCCCACCCGTGGGGGGGTTGGCTTGGCTCCCCCGGGGACGTGACCCTCTGTGACTGCTGACTCCTGAGCCGCCCTGCCTGCAGGGCGCCCCCCTGACCAGCACCCCCGAAACCTCAGGACTGCCTCCTCCCCCTTCCCCAGGGAGCAAAGCCATAAGGGGTAGGGGCCACCCTGGCACCCAGGCCTGGAGGGTGGGGCAGACGTGGGGGTGGTCCTCCCTGGAGATGGCCCTGTGGGAGTGGTGGGCGGCCAGGTCTCAGGGAGGCCCTGCGACCTGACCTCTTTGCTTGGTGCTATCCCCTGGTGCTATTGGGGCGTGGGGGCGCCCTCCCCTTCTCCACACGGGTGTGAGGTGTGTTGGGGGATTGGAAGCACTTGAACTTTGTATTTTATTAAAACCTTGTTATAAGCAAAGCCCTTGGGAGCTTCTGCTGTGAGTCCCTGGAGAAGGGGCGGGTGACCCAGGTCTGGGTCCTAAGGGCTTCTGGAGCTAGGGGACAGGGCAGGTGGGAAGAGGCTTCCCAGGGGGGTGCAGCAAGGCCACGAAGCCTACAGCCTGCAGGGAAGCCAGTGACTGAGCAAGTGGGGGGCCAGGAGGGTTTGGGGGAGCGGAGGAGGCTGCCCGGCTCCGAGAGCAGCGTGCTGAGCCTCTGGGTTTTCTTTTTCAGAACTATTTGAACAGCTCAGCCCTGCTCAGCTCTGGCTCATGGTGGTGCGGGGGATTGAACCTGGGACTCTGGGGCCTCAGGCATGAGAGCCTTGTTTGCAGAACCATGATGCGATCTGCCCCCACCCCCAAACTGGCCACTCTGAAGAAGCATGGACTGAATGCCTGTCGGTAAAGGTGAACTAAAGAGTAGCTGGTGTGAGCTGGCAACACTGAGGAATCGGGACAGAGCGCGCCTGCACCCTGGTTCTAAGAATACAGAGTCTCGCAGCCGCTCGGGCCTGGCTAGCCAAAATGCAGTCTGGTCACATTCTGATCCCTGTTGAGGCTCAGTGGCCTCAGTCCTGGTGGCAGGGAGGCACCGCCGCAGGGTGTCAGGACCCACGTGCAGCTAACCATCCAGCTCTGAGTCTGGGGACATGGGAATTAGCCCTCCCAGGCTCTGGCGCTCCTAGGACCAGGACCGAGGGTGCAGGGGGTGAAGGACGGTCAGGGTCCTTAAGTGGCTGAGGGGTGAGGAGCCTGGAGGGTGCTGCTGGCCATGGATGCAGGGCTAGGGATGCCCAGGGGCTGACCGGCCATGCAGGTGCCTGTGCTGGGTGGGAAGCTGGCTGGGCCACATCACTGAGCGCTCAGTGACTCAGCTGCGCCCTAGGCCGGGAGGCTGGTGACCCCAGCTGGCGCCTCGCCCAGTCCTTCACGACCCATGCCCCCACCCGTGTCCCACCTCCGGGGCTGTGACCTGAGCAGGGGGCCCCTGTGGGCAAGTTCTAGGGTGTGTGTCTGACTGGTGTGACGAGTGACGTCTCTGTCCCAGCCCCTCCCACCTCACCTGTTAAGGGGAGCGGCCAGGTACAGTGGATGGCGCCCCACCCCCACCTCCCACTCCAACAAGCTGAGTGACTAGCCACTTTGACTCCCTGGAGGGAATGGGGTCCTTGCCACAGCTGGGGCACAGGCTGCTCCCCCCTCACTGTAGGCATGGCCAGTGGTGGGGAAACAGCGCCCCCAAGTGGTGGTGGGGGGGCAGCCAGCCCATTTGAGGCTGGGCTCTGAGCTTGGTGAGGGAAATAGGAGGTGGCTCTCTGGGGTGTCTGGCATTTAAAAATGCACAGTGATGGGGCTGGGTGGTGGCGCACCTGGTAGAGTGCATATGTTACAATGCACAAGGACCCAGGTTTGAGCCCCTTGTCCCCACCTGCAGGGGGAAAGCTTTGCAAGTGGTGAAGCAGGGCTGTGGGTGTCTCTGTTTCTCTTCCTCTCTATCACCCCCTTCCCTCTCCGTTTCTAGCTGTCTCTATAAATAAATAAAGATTTTAAAAAATTTAAAAAGAATGCAGTCATCTCCCCCCCAGGCCCCCACTGGCGGGGGCCGGAGAGGCCAGCTCCATGTCAGACACAGGCCCCGACCCCACTGGCCAGACATTAAGCAGCAGCATCAGGGCTACAGGAGATGGCACAGTGGGTAAAGCACTGGCCTCTCGAGCATGAGGTCCCAAGCCTGGTCCCCTGTACCACGTGGGGCCAGAGTGATGCTCTGGTTCTTTCTCACTAACAAGTAGGTAATAATTCTTTTTGAATAGAGACCGAGAAGGGGGTGAATGAGATAGGAGAGATGCAGCACTGTCACTTGCTCATGATGAAGCTTCCCCCTGCAGATAGGGACCAGGACTTGAACCCTGTTCCTTGAGCATGGTGGTGTGTGCGCTCTACCAGGTGCATCACTGTCGGGACCCCCCCCAAAAAAAAAAAATTAAAGACTTACAGAGAAGCAGCAGCAGCAAGAAAGCTATATTCGTGGTGTGGACGCTGGGGGGGATATGGGGCCGAGGGAGGGTGGAGTTAATGGTGGTCATGGCGCCTTCAGATCTTGCCCGCGAACGTCCCTTCCTCCAGCTGGTCCGTCCAGCGCTGCACCTGGGGAGGGAGAGTGGACAGGGGCGGGGGGCCGGCTCGGCTCAGCCGCCCCGCACCCGAGCCCTGCGCCGTCGGCCGGCGCCCCCAGCTTCTCACCCAACTCTTGGGACACAGCGCGCGGAACACTCGCTGGTAGTACTCGCAGGCCTCCGGGTTTCTCCCGCGCCGGTCCATGTTCTTCACGCAGCGGTGGTAATCTGCGGGGAGCGGGCTCGGGTGGCCACGCCCATCAACCCTCCACCAATCGCTCCCGCACTCTAGGTCCCGCCCCCGTCGGGTCTCATTCGCTCGCCCCGCCCCTCCTCAAAGCCCCGCCCCCAGCCGAGTTCAGTCCCTCTTTCGCCCCGCCCTTCATCTCGTCCAATCCGAGACCCTCCACTTCGGACCACGCCCTCCCGGTCAGGCCCCGCCCCAATCGTGTCTCGCCCCGCCCCTCCCCCGAGGAACCGCCCCTTTCCCTAGGTTCCGCCGCTCCATCTCGGCCCCAACTGCCTGCCCCCCGCCCCCCGCCCCGCCGGGCACCCCCAGTCTTAAGAAGGGGTGCACCTCTTCCCGGGTCGGTCTCACCCACCCAGGAAGTTCTGGTAGCAGTTGCGAGTCTGGTTCTGGTTGGGGAATCGGGGGTCGAAGGGCGGCGTGGAGAAGCACGGCCTGGAGGGTCTCTCCCGGCTCCACATGCTGGGGGGCTGCTCGTGAGAGGAGGGGCTCGGTGGGCGCTGGGTGTCTCCGCGAGCCCGGCCCCCCAGCCCCCAGCCCAGCGCCCTCACCTCACAGCTCAGTCCAGGGTCGGCAGCTCTGTCCGGAGTGGGGGGCTTCCAGCGCAGGAGCCGCGCGCCGCGTCCTGAACCGCCGCCCCGGGCGCAGCCAATGGGAGCACCCCGCGGGGCAGGGGGAGTTCGGGCGGAGGGACCCACCGCACCCCACCACCCCCCGCACACCGCACCCCCACCCCGGGCGCAGCCAATGGGGGCACCCGGCGGGGCAGGGGGAGTTCGGGCGGAGGAACCCACCGCACCCCACCCCCCCCGCACCCCCACCCCGGGAGCAGCCAATGGGAGCACCCCGCGGGGCAGGGGGAGTTCGGGCGGAGGGACCCACCGCACCCCACCCCCTCGCACACCGCACCCCCACCCCGGGCGCAGCCAATGGGGGCACCCTGCGGGGCAGGGGGCGTTCGGGCGGAGGGACCCACCGCACCCCACCCCGCACCCCACCCCCCACCCCCCCGGGCGCAGCTCCACACACAGGCTCCCAGGGCTCTCAGGCTCAGACTTTTTAATCTCTGCAAAGCTGCGGGCGCCCCCGACCCCCACAATATATCTATAAACGTCTACACAGCTCTGGTGTCTGCGGGAGGGGCCGCCCGCCTCTGCTGCGCGCCGGGCCTGGGGAGGAGAGAGAGGCTGCGCTGCCCGGGCCGGGCTGGGGGGCTCCGCCCCGCTGGGCCTACCTGGCCCCTCGCCGCTCTGGGCACTCCGGCCACTGAGGTCCAGTCCCGCAGCCTGCTGCTACTAAGGGCGCTGCAAGCCGAGCGAGCTAGAGAGAGAAAGAGAGAGAGAAGGCCGGGCGGGACGTGGGGGGTCCCGGGACCCGGCCGGGGTGGGCGCGGGGTCAGCGCTCCTGGAAGGGGTCAGGCTCCTGCTGCCTCTCCTGTCCCCAGGTTTAGAAAACCGGGGCTCCTTCTGGGGCTCCCTCCCTCCTGGCTCTGACTCTGGATCTCATGCGTCAGCCCCCAAACGTCACACCACTATAATAATAATAATAATTATTATTATTGTTATTATTATTATTGGATAGAGAGACAGAGACAAGTTGAGAGGGGAGGGAGAGATAGAGAGGGAAAGAGAGAAACACCTGCAACCCTGCTTCACCACTCGTGAAGCTTTTCCTCTGCAGGTGGGGACCAGGAGCTCAAACCCAGGTCCATATACGCTAGTGTGTGAGCTTAGCCAGGTGCGCCACTGCCTGCTCCCCCGCCCCAGAAGCATTTTCTGCATGTCTGTGTCCTCTTGCCCTTCCCCCAAACTGCTTGCCAACAGCTGGTGGTCTCCTGTGCTGAGGTACACTCACACACACACACACACACTCAGATACACAATCTCACACACACAGTCACACACACACTCACATACACAATCTCACACACACTCAAATACACAATCTCACACACACAGTCACACACACAGTCTCACATACACACTCTCACATACACACACAATCTCACACACAGTCACACACACACAAACATACACAATCTCACACACATTCACACACACACACACACACACACAGCCACACACAGTCACACACACACTCATATACACAATCACACACACAGTCACACACACACACACACAGCCACACAAACACACACACTCACACATCGAAGGTAAGCCCTCATTCCTCAGACTCATATTCTACTGTGGCTCCTCCGGCAGGAAGTCCATCCTCCCCACCCCACCCCCATCTGCCTCTCTTCTTTGAGTCCTTGCACAAAGGGCACCTCCTCCTGGAAGCCTGTTCAGCCCACTCCCAGTCACAGCACGGTGGAGTGAACTTGCTGGCTCCCATCTGAAGTAACTTCCTCCCTCTAAGTGAGCTGACACCCTGTGGGCCCAGAGTCCTAGGCACACACAGCTGTCCCCACTGCGGGTGCCACAGCCCAGGACCTGGCCCAGTGGCTGGCGTGTGCTGACACTGGGTTGGGTTTGCAAGCAGAAGTGAGACCGCCTGCCCCCTCGGGCTGGCAGGGAGCCCCGCGTACCTGGGTGGGGGTGCACAGGCACCGAGCTGCTCCAGCACCGTGTCCACCTTGGCGACCGGGCCGCTCCTGGTCATCAGCTCCAAGAGTGAGGGCAAGAGGATCTCCGAGTGGGACCCCGCCCGGGCCAGGGGGCAGTGGAAAGGCGCCCTCCTGGGCTCCAGGGGGCCTCTCCGGGATTGGGGAGGCGGCCTGGGGTGGGGGCTGGGCGAGCGGGGCTGTGGGGGCGGCAGGTCCTCCCACCTGCAGGCAGGCAGGGCGATGGGCATCTGGGAGGCGCTGTGTGTCTTGGGGTCGCCGGGGTTCCTTCTGGAGCGGGGGGACACTCCGGGAGCCCCCGCTGGGTCCCTCGGCCGCCCCTCTGGCAGGGAGCCCTGGCCAAGGCGGGGAGGTGGCCCCGGCCCCCACAGTGACAGGATGGAGGCCTGGTGAAGGGACAGCCAGGAGGGCAGGCTGGCCAGCATGGGGGGCAGCGGGACATCCTGGGCTCTGGCCATGATCACCAGCTTGGCCAGGGCCAGCCCCTCCACAGAGAAGGGCCGGCTCTGCTCCCGTGGCGGGGCCTCCACCGCTGGCGCCTGGGCCCTCACCCACGTCTGCTGCTGCCCCGCATGCTGGGACTTGAAGCCGGCCACGTCCACGGCCGCCTCCTCTTCAGTGCAGTGTGTCTGGCGGTCCTGCTGCGTGTGGGCGCCCTTCAGGCCGACCACGGTGACCCTGCGGGCCCGGCTGACCAGCAGCTCCGGGGACGAGGTTATGTTGGTGGCAAAGGGCCTCTGGCTTCTCGGTGCCCGCTGGCCTCCCACTGCTCCATCCTCCAGGCTGCTGTGCGGTGGTGGGACCAGGGCCTTTTGGGATGGGGTGGCTGGGGACTTCCAGCTGGGGCCCTGAAGGGATGGGGCCTTGGTGGGAAGGGCAGGTGCGGGGGGACCCTTCCGTGATGGGGCAGGTGCACCTGGGGTCTTCGAGCGGTGAGTCAGTACAGGGCGCTGCTTCCGGGAGTGGCCTGGCCTTGTGGGGGTCTTCAGGGGGTCCTTCCGCGTTGGGCCAGGTCTAGCGGGAGTCTTCGGGGGTGCTGAGGGTGAGGGCGGATTCTTCCGGGATAGGCCTGTGGACATTTTCCTGGGCGTTGCCTGGACAGCGGGGACCCTCTGGGACCGGTCCAGGATGAAGGGCGTGCAGACTGAGGTGCCCCTCTGGGTGGGCGGGGCCCCCGGAGGCTGGGCCCGGGCAGCGTGCCCCGGGGAGGAGGAGTAGGGTGCTTCCAGGTAGAAGGTGGGGGGGCTGAGGGTGGAGGACGACAGGGTGCTGGACTCGGGGTCCATGAGCTCCTCCAGGTTCTGCTGCCACAGGAAGCGGCCCAGCTGGTCGTAGGAGCCCCGCAGGGATGGGTCACGGGGCTTGGGTGGGAGGCAGGCTGCAGGGGGCTCGGTGAAGCTGTGTGTGAGGCAGCCCTCCCTGGAACTGTTAGGGGGGACCTGTGGGTGACAGAGGGACGGATGGGTGGTCAGTGTGCTCTCAGACACAGGGTGCCCCATCCCTCCTCCCTCAGACCCAGGCCCCAGCCCCCCTCGTGCCGCAGCCCCCGCGGCCCTGCCTGCCCTGCCCGCCCTGCCCGCCCTGCCCTGGCCTCTAGCTGCCTTGGCGGAGGACTGTGTGGTGTTGACGGTGTTGGAGATGATACTGAAGATGGTCCTGATGGTGAGGCTGTGCTTCTCTGGAGCAGGGGGAGAGCTGTGCTGAGCCCGTGGGGAAGCACAGAGCTTGGGGGGTCCTACGCAGGCCAAGGGAGGGGTGGTCTCACCAGAAGTCCTGGGCTGGGCCTGAGGTCTGAGCGTCTGGAGGTCCCGGGAGGCCCTGCAGGGATGACACGACAGGCCTTTGGAGGCACGGACACCGGGGCCCCAGCCCTCCGCATCCTCCCCACTGCTGGGCCCCACGCCCACTTCTTGTCTCTGTGCTTCTTCCTGGGGTCCCCGTGCTCCAGCTGCGACCAGATGAGGGGCACCGAGTCGCCCACGGCCTGGGACTTGAACCTGCGCTTAGGGGCCTGGAGGCATAGGAGAGGGAGGCGCTCAGAGGACCAGCCTTCAGCTGGGCCCTGGCCCACCTACCAGCCAGCTCACCTTAACCTTCCTGGGCCTCTGAGATGCCAGTATCACATGCTGGAAGGTGGGCTCCCCCGCCGTGGCTGCCAAGGGGAGACCAAGTCAGGGCCCGGATGAGCCCACCCCCCCCCAGCTGAGCCACAAGGCTCAGCTCCTCCCCTGAGAAGGGGCTGGGGAGGGGCTGCTCACCTGAGCGGCCAGTGGGCAGTTCATTCTGTGGACAGAGAGGGTGGTCAGCAGGGGTCTCTTCCTGCCTTCCCCATCACTCTTTTTGTAATATATATATATATATTTTTCCCTTTTGTTGCCCTTTTGTTGTTGTTGTAGTTATTGTTGTCATCATTATTGGATAGGACAGAGAAATGGAGAGAGGAGGGGGAGACAGAGAAAAAGATAGATACCTGCAGACCTGCTCCACCACCTGTGAAGCGACTCCCCTGCAGATGGGGAACCGGGGGCTCGAACCCGGATCCTTACGCCGGTCCTTGCGCTTTGCGCCACCTGCGCTTAACCCGCTGCGCTATTGCCCGGCTCCCGTAATATATATATTTTAAAATTTTGATATGGGAGTTGGGCGGTAGCGCAGCGGGTTAAGCACAGGTGGTGCAAAGTGCAAGTACCGGCATAAGGATCCTGGTTCGAGCCCCAGGCTCCCCACCTACAGAGGAGTTGCTTCACAGGCGGTGAAGCAGGTCTGCAGGTGTCTGTCTTTCTCTCCCCCTCTCTGTCTTCCCTCCTCTCTCCATTTCTCTCTGTCCTATCCAACGACGACGACATCAACAACAACTACAACAATAAAACAAGGGCAACAAAAGGGAATAAGTAACTATTTATAATTTTTTTATATATATGGAAAGAAATTGAGAGGAAAAGGAAGATAGAATGGTCCAGGACGTGGCACAGTGGATAAAGCACTGGACTCTCAAGCATGAGGTCCTGAGTTCAATCCCCAGCAGCACATGTACCAGAGTGATGTCTGGTTCTTTATCTCCTATCTTTCTCATTAATAAATAAAATAAAACAAAAAAAGAGAGGAAGACAGAGAGGTCCGAGCAGTGGCACATCCAGCTAAGTAGTAAGTACATAGTACTAAGTGCAAGGACCTGAGTAAGGATCTAGGTTCGAGCCCCCAGCTCCCCACCTGAAGAGAGGATGCGTCACAAGATCTGCAGGCATCTCTCTTTTTCTCTCCCTATCTCCCCCTCCCCTCTCAAATTCTCTCTGTCCTACCAAAGAAATGGAAAAAATGACCGCCAAGAGCAGTGGATTATTGGTGCCAGCACTGAGGCCCGGCAACAACCCTGGAGGCAGAGAGAGAGAGAGAGAGAGAGAGAGAGAGAGAGACGGAGACCTGCAGCCCTGCTTCACCACTCTTTTTTAAATTTTTATTATCTTTATCTATTGGATAGAGACAGCCACAAATCGAGAGGGAAGAGAATGGTAGAGAGGGAGAGAGACAGAGAAACACCTGCAGCACTGTTGCACCACTCACAAAGCTTTCCCACTGCATGTGGGGACCCGGGACTTGAACCCTGGTCCTTGCACACTGTAACATGTGCATTCAACCAGGTGCGCCACCACCAGCCCCATGCTTCACCACTCTTTTTTTTCATCCAGGCTTATTGCTGGGGCTCAGTGCCTGCACCATGAACCCACTGCTCCTGGAGGCCATTTTTCCCCCTTTTGTTTTTTGTTGCCCTTGTTGTAGCCTTGTTGTGGTTATTATTGTTGTTGTTGATGTCGTTAATTGTTGGATAGGACAGGGAGAAATGGAGTGAGTGGAGTGGGGAGGGGAAGACAGAGAGGGGGAGAGAAAGACAGACACCTGCAGACCTGCTTCACCACCTGTGAAGCAGCTCCCCAGGGGAGCTGGGGGCTCAAACCGGGATCCTTACGCTGGTCCTTGAGCTTTGCACCATATGCGCTTAACCCGCTGCGCTACTGCCCGACCCCGCTTCACCACTCCTGAAGCTTCCCCCTTGCAGATGGGGATCTGGGGTTTAAACCTGGGTCCTAGCACATGGTAACATGTGCCCTCAACCAGGTGTGCCACCACCAGGCCCCCTCCCGTCTCTCCTATCCCACTTGGGGGCCCAGGCACCTACAGGGTGCCCCAGACCCAGGGACCCAGGTTCTCACTGCCCTGTCTGCTCTGGGCTGCCGCCCCCCACCCCACCCCCACCCTGAGCCCTCATCCCTGGGCCGCACCTGCAGATGCCAGGTGGAGGCAGGGGCGTCGGTGTGGGCCAGGGCCAGGGGGGGTGTGAAGGAGGTCCTGGGCACCCAGGTGATGAGGGGCCGCTGCAGCAGGTTGACGAGGCGCAGCCAGCGGTTGAAGAGGAAGCTGAGCTCGTGGCTGGGGGCGTCCAGCTCCAGGTAGTAGGCACGGCCAGAGACCAGGCGCAGCTTGAGCCGGCAGGCGGCCAGGTCGTGCACGTAGAGGTTGACCAGGGCCATGGGGATCAGCCTGGGGCGGGGGCGGAGAGGGCACGCTGGGGCACCAGGCGGGATGCGGAACAGAGCGGGGTGGGGGAGGCGGGGCGGGGGCGGGGGGCACCTGGTGAGGACGAGGTCGGCCCCAGGAGTGCCGTCTGGGGGTCGTGCGATGAGCAGGATGTCGGGCATCCCCAGGCCGGGCAGGGAGGCGGCCACGCCCATGGTCACCCGGTTGGTGCCATGGTGCACGAACACGGGGCTCCCTTGGTTGGTCACCTGGGGGCCAGGCAGAGGGGCTGGGACCACGCCCACCTCGGAGGCTCCCCCTGCACCCCTTCCCATGCCAACTGGCACCCCAGCCCAGAGGAGCCGGCTGCCCACCCCCACCCATCCCGCCCCCCGGGACACAGGGCGCTGGGGACCTGCACAAAGTTACTCTCGAACATGGGCAGCGGGCGGAGGGGCAGGTACTCGCCCTTCTGAAGGGTCTTCTGCAGCTCGCCCAGGATGGGGACCCACTTCAGGGGCCGCCGGAACAGCCTTCGACACCCGAGCCTCCAGAGCCGGTTCATGGCGGGGCAGTCGGGGACTTGGAAGCCCACCCCCCAGCCCCCTGGCCTGGACCCCTGGGGCTTCTCTGGAGCTCAGCTTCCAGGTGGCAAGGCTTCCCCAGGGGGCTGGCCATGGCCTGGCAGGGAGGCCAGCCCTGGCTTGGGGTAAGAGCCCCCTCACCCCGGGGAGGGCTTTGTGACCTCATCAGACAGGGGCTCTCTTTCTCCCCTGGGGCGTGTCCCGGTGAATCAGAACCCCCCCCACTGCAGACCCATGTCGCCACAAGTGTGGGGGGGGGGCTGGGAATAATGTAAACGGATGGTTCACCAGAGACTTCCGGGCCCTTCCAAGGGGAGCCCTGAGAGCAGCCCCAACTGGCCACATCCCATCCCCTCCTGTAACATCTGACTCCCTGGGTCTTGGTCTGTATGTCACAGGGCCAGGGCCTTACACTTGTACAGTCTTACTGGTCTTGACAACTTTTTCACTGAGAGAGAGACCATAGCACCAGAGATTCCTCTGGTGACATGACACCTTCCAGGTTGTGTTGGGGGCTCAAACCTGGTTCCCACACCTGGCAGGCAACCCACCAGGTGAGCTAGCTTTCCGGCCTC
Source organism: Erinaceus europaeus (assembly GCF_950295315.1). Classification (NCBI taxonomy): domain Eukaryota; kingdom Metazoa; phylum Chordata; class Mammalia; order Eulipotyphla; family Erinaceidae; genus Erinaceus; species Erinaceus europaeus. The sequence continues at coordinate 6,654,850 of NC_080163.1, forward strand.
TGTCAGTTCTTATACATTGAATTTTTTGCTTTTTTAAAAATTTATTTATAAAAAGGAAACCCTGACAAAAAACATAGGATAAGAGGGGTACAACTCCACACAATTCCCACCACCAGAACTCCGTATCCCATCCCCTCCCCTGATAGCTTTCCTATTCTTTATCCCTCTGGGAGTGTGGACCCAGGGTCATTATGGGGCACAGAAAGTGGAAGGTCTGGCTTCTGTAATCGCTGAACATGGGTGTTGACAGGTTGATCCATACGCCCAGCCTGTCTCTCTCTTTCCCTAGTGGGGCAGGGCTCTGGGGAAGTGGGGCTCCAGGACACATTGGTGAGATTGTCTGAAGTCTGGTTGGCATCATGGTAGCATCTGGAATCTGGTGGCTGACAAAAGAGTTAACATATAAAGCCAAATAAATTGTTGACTAATCGGGAGTTGGGCGGTGGCTTAAGCACATGCGGCGCAAAGCACAAGGACCGGCGTAAGGATCCCGGTTCGAGCCCCCGGCTCCCCACCTGCAGGGGAGTCCCTTCACAGGCGGTGATGCAGGTCTGCAGGTGTCTATCTTTCTCTCCCCATGTCTGTCTTCCCCTCCTCTCTCCATTTCTCTTTGTCCTATCCAACAATGATGACATCAAGAACAACAATAACAACTACAACAATAAAACAAGGGCAACAAAAGGGAAAATAAATAAATAAATAAATATAAAAAGAACTTAATAAATTGTTGACTAATCATGAACCTAAAGGCTGGAATATTACAGATGAAGATTTGGGGTCTCTGTTTTGAAGATAGCTAGTAGGCCTATCATAGTTATGTTCCAAAGGGCCCATGACTACACTAGTTTTTTCCTGAGCCTGACCTCTCATATGCAGGTGGACCCAAGTCATTGTCTGGGGAGATGATGTCATGGCTGGAAAAAGGGCTAGAAAGCTGGATCAGGGAAGAGAGTAGCTCCCAAATATGGGAAAGGGGTATAAATTTTGTTGACTATAGACCCCATCAATTTGATCTGGGGCCCATATTCAGCTTAGGAGCCTATGTGACCTCTGCATCCCTGTAGGTGTGAGTTCACATTCTTTGGTCATGAGTAGGAACGTTCCAAGCTGCCCCAATTTTAGGACCCATCTTCCTCAAGTGGTAGATAGAATATGTTATCCAACCCCCTCTTCGGAGGATGGAACATTCTCTACCATTGTTGATCCACATTGAAGGCAAAGTCCTATAGGGGCCCACAAAGGGGTCTATTGTGTTGTTCCTGATGGAGATGACCAGTGACAATGGAGAGAGGGATCTGTTAGAGGTCTAGGTCTATCATGTCTGTGTGGGAATCTCAGGACTCCCTGACCAGGGCCCCAGCTGATGGGGAGGCCTGATGGTGACTAAAGAGTCATTGTTAAAGTTTGCCAGTCTCTTGCCCTTATTCAGCTTTTGTAGTCCTTAATTGGATAAGGTTAGCTTTGGAGTGAGGGAGGGAAGTATAATAGAAAGTAGGTGAGGAGGGTATCTAAGTCTAAGTAGACACTATTTCATTAAGCACTTTATGGTGTCTTTTTAGGTCTTTCTACTTGCTTGCTGCATATACTGACTCACTGCAAACTGCTGTGCACTTTTGCTTCCTGGTATATATTTTGCCCTAATTTATGGATGCATGTGAACATATGCCCTATCTCATAGGTCCTGGTCTATATCTAGGTTTTGGGGCTTTGTTAGGAAGTGAACCGCCTGAAATGGAATTAGAGAATCCTATGAGAAATGAAAGGTCTCACTCGAGTAATGAGGCTGAAGGGTTGTCCTTCACCTGACGTCTCTGGACACAGTTGGAAGTGCAGCATGCTGAGGTGGTACTCATTGTGTCGATTAGGTTGGGATCAGCGGATGCAATATCATTTGGTGTGAATTGAGAGAAGCATGCTGGACAGTGAGCCCCACCCTAGAGGTTCCAGGACTGGGGAAAATATGGGCTCTAGAGAGGAAGTGGGAGGTTCCAGCTGTCTTAGGGTTTAAGAGGGCGATAGAGGGAGTCAGGCAGGAGCGCAGCAGGTTAAGCGCACGTGGTGAGAAACACAAGGACCGTTATAAGGATCCCAGGTCAAGCCCGAGGCTCCCCACCTGCAGGGGAGTCGCTTCACAGGCGGTGAAGCAGGTCTACAGGTGTCTGTCTGTCTCTCCCCCTCTCTGTCTTCCTCTCCTCTCTCCATTTCTCTCTGTCCTATCCAACAATGACGACATCAAGAACAACAACAATAATAACTAGAACAATACAACAATAAGGGTAACAAAAGGGAATAAATAAATATTTTTAAAAACTTAAAAAAAAGAAGGCAGTAGATAGTTATTGGTATAATCAAATTATTTGGCAATTGGGTTGACTTGGAAGATCCCATTGTTAGGATTTGCTGTATCATACACGACATCACCATAATTTATGTCCTTTGACATTATTTATATGTAGCTGTCTTACCAAGTAACGCCACCGGTTGCTTCTGTTCTCCCTGGTGTAAGCTTTTAGGAAAGTCAACATTTCAAAGAACAAGTCATTATTAGAAATGTATTAACAATTTGAGAACACTGTTAAAATCAGTCTGGTTACATGTTTGAAGTCTTAAGTGCTTAGATTGATGGAACGTAGACTCAACCTACAGTGTGCACTAAAAGGTTTGAGATAGTCAATCAGTTTTTTCCCTTTCATATTAATTAAACAGTGATTTATGTGACTACAAGTTAATAGGAGTGTAACATCAACACCCTTCCCACCACCAAAGGATTGTGTCCCAATTCCCCACCCACTCCCAGTGAAACTAAACATCCCCCCTCACCCTCCACCCAGAGATTGTTACTTTGGCGCCCTGCTCCAGATTCAGTCAGATCTTGCTTTGAGTTTCCCTTTCAGATCCTCTTTCTCAACTTCTGTTTATGAGTGGGATCGTCCCATACTCATCTTTGTCTTTCTGACTTAGCTCACTTAATTCCGTCTAGCTCTATCCAAGATGGGTCGGAAAAGGGGCTTCATTGTTTTTAATAGCTGCACAGTATTCTTTTTTTTTTTTTTTAATATTTATTGGATTGAGACAGCCAGAAATTGAGATGAAAGGGGGTGATGAGGAGAGAGACAGGGGTTGGGCAGTGGCACACCTGGTTGAGCGTACACAGTATAAAGTGAAAGGATCCCAGTTCGAGCCCCCACTCCCCACCTGCAGGGGGAAACATTTCACAAGTGGTGAAGCAGGTCTTCAGGTGTCTCTGTCTCCATCTCTATCACCCACCCGCTCTCAATTTCTCTCTGTCCTGTCCAATAAAATGTTAAAAAAAATTAGGGAGGGCAGGGATAGATAGCATAATGGTTATGCAAACAGACTCTCATGACTGAGGCTCCAAAGTCCCAGGTTCAATCCTCTGTACCAGAGCTGAGCAATGCTCTGGTATTAAAAAAAAAAAAAAAAAAAAGCAGGCTGTAGCGCAGCTGGTTAAGCGCACGTGGTGCAAAGCGCAAGGACTGGCGTAGGGATCTCGGTTCGAGCCCCCCGGCTCCTCACCTGCAGCGGAGTCACTTCACAAGCTGTGAGGCAGGTCTGCAGGTGTCTGTCTGTCTCTCTCCCCCCTCCGTCTTCCCCTCCTCTCTCCATTTCTCTCTGCCCTGTCCAACAATGACGACATCAATAACAACAACAACAATAAAACAAACAAAAAAAAAACAAGGGCAGGAGCCGGGCGGTAGCGCAGCGGGTTAAGCGCAGGTGGCGCAAAGCGCAAGGACCGGCGTGAGGATCCCGGTTCGAGCCCCCGGCTCCCCACCTACAGGGGAGTCGCTTCCCAGGCGGTGAAGCAGGTCTGCAGGTGTCTGTCTTTCTCTCCCCCTCTCTGTCTCCCCCTCCTCTCTCCATTTCTCTCTGTCCTATCCAACAATGACGACACCAATAACAACAACAATCATAACTACAACAATAAAACAAGGACAAAAACAAAGGGAAAATAAATATAAAATAAACAAGGGCAACAAAAGGGAATACTTTAAAATATAATAATAAATACTTTAAATATAATAATAATAAATACTTTATAATATAATAATCAATAATTTAAAATATGGCTGCCAGGAGCAGTGGACTCATAGGGCTGACACCAAGCCCCCAGCTACTGGAGGCAGAGAGAAAGAGAGAGAGAGAGACGGACAGACAGACACCTCCAGCACTGCTTCACCATTTGCAAAGCTTTCCTTCTGCAGATGGAATTGGGAGCTCGAACCCCTGGACCTTGAGTTATCTAACATGTGCGCTAAAGCTGGTGTGCCACCACCGGGCCCCTGCATCAAATTGTTTAGAAGACAGAAGCTTTGGGGTGAGCCAGGCCTTTGGCAGAACCCCAGCGTTTTCTTTCTGGGATATCAGCCAGCCTCAGTTTACCCTCTCCTGCAGGGTAATGGCAGTAAATCCCCATACTTCCAGCCTGGCAGGGGTCTGGAGAGTCAGGAAGTGATATCCAGTCATTCTAAAAATATTGTTTATTATCCTTTAAAAAATAACAACATGTGTCTTACAAACTGCACAGTAATTATCCAAATTCTGAAAATACAGACAAGCACACATCCAGAAAATCATCCCAGCCCCATCCCTGTGTGACCACCTGAGGTGATCACTGTTGACACTCTGGCTCTGGGGTATTTGCTTCTAGGATTAAAAAAAAAAAAGACCACACAGGCAGAGACACTGACACCGAGAGAGGTGACATCTCGTGGGTTCGCAGCTTGCTGTCTGCAGTCACCTCTCTGGCATCCAGCCGACATCTGGGTTGTTAGTTTGAAACCATCTCTGTGCTGTTGTTGGTGCCTTCTGGATCCTTCCATGTCATGGTCAATGATGCCCAGGCAGCAGTGGGCATCCAGTGAGGTTCAGACTACTCCTCAGAACTCAGTGTCCCATGCGCATCCTGCCCCTGCTGCGCTCGGGGCCCCAGCACCTAGCCCCCAGCCCCATGCCCAGAGAAATGTCCCTCGGTGACTTTGTACAACACACTGAATCTCCTTCCCCCATCTCACAAAGCTTTCTCACATTTTTGTACAAAAACCAAGGCTTCCTGTCCCCATCCCCTCCCGACCCAACATAAAAAGTAAAAGTTTAATAAATAATATAAAAGCTCCTTCCCAGGCCCCAGGGGGTGAGGACGGGTGGGGTGGCCCAAGAATTCAGGGCTCCAGACCCTCCTCCTGGCCCCCCAGGTCCACCCGCCTCCCTCCTGCCCACCCCCTTAAATAAATAAGTATAAATAAGGCACAGGTGCCCCCCCACCAGGGTCTCCCCAAGGGACCCTCACGGAATGGGGGGGAAGCATGGGGGGTGGCCCTCTGGCTGGCAATAAATAAATAAATAAGACGTGGCTTTAAAGGATGCGCGGTCACAGCCGGTCACAGCCGAGTCTTCAGCAGGAGCAAGCCCCTGACAGCCCAGTCCAGAGTGAGGTGCAGGCCCCCCAGCACAGCGTGGGCTGCACGGACGCCCCCCCAGGCTGTGGCCGGGGGTGCCAGTGGGGGTGCCGGAGGTTCCGGGGGTGCCTGGGGCAGGGCCAGACGTGACATCTGTAGAGAGGGGGAGAGAGTCAGTGGCAAGTCCTGGGGTCTTAGGTTTGAAGTAGGGTCTGCAGAGTGAAGGTCAGGGCCTCGGGGGTGGGCCGGGGCGTCCCTGGGAGCTGGGCGTGGAGACACAAGGCCTCAAGGCTCGGGCCCAGGACTGGGGTCTGCAGTCTCCTGCCGTCATGGGCCTGGGCTGTACAAGGTAACAGCTTGGGGCCCTGGGACGTGGGTCCGAGGGTTTGGGCTCTGGTACCCCAGGCTGGCTTTTGGTCAGGGCCTGACAGCCTAGGGTTCAGGGCCTTGAGGCATCAGAAGCTCAAGCCTGGGGGCTCTTCAGGTTCAGAGTTTCAGGGGCTGGGGTCTGGGATTCACATGTCTGTTGGGCCAGGCTTTCAGCTCTGGTGTCTGGACTTTGAGGGGTGAGGGGTGCTGGGGGTCCTGCAGGTGAGGGCAGGGCTGAGGGGTGAGGGTGCTGGGGGCCCTGCAGGTGAGGGCAGGGCTGAGGGGTGAGGGTGCTGGGGGCCCTGCAGGTGAAGGCAGGGCTGAGGGGTGAGGGGTGTTGGGGGCCCTGCAGATGAGATCAGGGCTGAGGGGTGAGGGTGCTGGGGGCCCTGCAGGTGAAGGCAGGGCTGAGGGGTGAGGGGTGTTGGGGGCCCTGCAGATGAGATCAGGGCTGAGGGGTGAGGGTGCTGGGGGCCCTGCAGGTGAAGGCAGGGCTGAGGGGTGAGGGTGTTGGGCATCCTGCAGATGAGATCAGGGCTGAGGGGTGAGGGTGCTGGGGGTCCTGCAGATGAGAGCAGGGCTGAGGGGTGAGGGTGCTGGGGGTCCTGCAGGTGAGGGCAGGGCTGAGGGCTGAGGGGTGCTGGGTGTCCTGCAGATGAGAGCAGGGCTGAGGGGTGAGGTGTTTTGGGGGTCCTGAAGATGAGAGCAGGGCTGAGGGGTGAGTGAGGGTGCTGGGGGTCCTGCAGGTGAGGGCAGGGCTGAGGGTGCTTGGGGTCCTGCAGGTGAGGGAAGGGCTGAGGGGTGAGGTGTTTTGGGGGTCCTGCAGATGAGATCAGGGCTGAGGGGTGAGTGAGGGTGCTGGGGGTCCTGCAGGTGAGAGCAGGGCTGAGGGGTTAGGGTGCTGGGGGTCCTGCAGGTGAGGGCAGGGCTAGGGGTGAGGGTGCTGGGGGCCCTGCAGGTGAAGTCAGGGGAGTGAGGTGCTGGAGGCCCTGCAGGTATGGGCAGGGGAGTGGGGTGAGAGGGCCCTGCAGGTGTGGGCAGGGGAGTGGGGTGAGTGGGCCCTGCAGGTGAGGGCATGGGAGTGGGGTGAGGGGGCCCTGCAGGTGAGGGCAGGGGAGTGGGGTGAGGGGGCCCTGCAGGTGAGGTCAGGGGAGTGGGGTGAGGGGTCCTGCAGGTGAGGGCTGGGGAGTGGGGTGAGGGGTCCTGCAGGTGAGGGCAGGGGAGTGGGGTGAGGGGGCCCTGCAGGTGGGGGCAGGGGAGTAGGGTGAGTGGGCCCTGCAGTGAGGGCTGGGGAGTGGGGTGAGGGGTCCTGCAGGTGAGGGCAGGGGAGTGGGGTGAGGGGGCCCTGCAGGTGGGGGCAGGGGAGTAGGGTGAGGGGGCCCTGCAGGTGAGGGCAGGGGAGTGGGGTGAGGGGGCCCTGCAGGTGTGGGCAGGGGAGTGGGGTGAGTGGGCCCTGCAGGTGAGGGCAGGGGAGTGGGGTGAGGGGGCCCTGCAGGTGAGGTCAGGGGAGTGGGGTGAGGGGTCCTGCAGGTGAGGGCTGGGGAGTGGGGTGAGGGGGTCCTGCAGGTGAGGGCAGGGGAGTGGGGTGAGGGGGCCCTGCAGGTGTGGGCAGGGGAGTGGGGTGAGTGGGCCCTGCAGGTGAGGGCATGGGAGTGGGGTGAGGGGGCCCTGCAGGTGAGGTCAGGGGAGTGGGGTGAGGGGTCCTGCAGGTGAGGGCTGGGGAGTGGGGTGAGGGGTCCTGCAGATGAGGGCAGGGGAGTGGGGTGAGGGGGCCCTGCAGGTGTGGGCAGGGGAGTGGGGTGAGTGGGCCCTGCAGGTGAGGGCATGGGAGTGGGGTGAGGGGGCCCTGCAGGTGAGGTCAGGGGAGTGGGGTGAGGGGTCCTGCAGGTGAGGGTTGGGGAGTGGGGTGAGGGGTCCTGCAGGTGAGGGCAGGGGAGTGGGGTGAGGGGGCTCTGCAGGTGGGGGCAGGGGAGTAGGGTGAGTGGGCCCTGCAGGTGAGGGCTGGGGAGTGGGGTGAGGGGTCCTGCAGGTGAGGGCAGGGGAGTGGGGTGAGGGGGCCCTGCAGGTGGGGGCAGGGGAGTAGGGTGAGGGGGCCCTGCAGGTGAGGGCTGGGGAGTGGGGTGAGGGGTCCTGCAGGTGAGGGCAGGGGAGTGGGGTGAGGGGGCCCTGCAGGTGGGGGCAGGGGAGTAGGGTGAGGGGGCCCTGCAGGTGAGGGCAGGGGAGTGAGGTGAGGGGCCCTGCAGGTGGGGGCAGGGGAGTGGGGTGAGGGGCTCTGCAGGTGGGGGCAGGGGAGTGGGGTGAGGGGCCCTGCAGGTGGGGTTAGGGGAGTGGGGTGAGGGGCCCTGCAAGTGGGGGCAGGGTGAGGTAGGAATCTGGGGGTGTCAGGGATGGGGTTGCCCTGAGTCTTGGGGTGAGGGCTTGATGTTTCTAGTCCTACAGCTCAGGTGGGAGACTGGGTTCCAGGTGGGTGTGGAGGCTCAGGCTGAGCATCTGCATCCCGGGCTGCACGGGAGGCCTGCTGGGGTCTGGGAGCAGACTAGGGTCTCGGCTCAGGCTGAGCATCTGCATCCCGGGCTGCATGGGAGGCTGCTGGGGTCTGGGAGCAGACTAGGGTCTCGGGCCCCGCCTGGGGTGTCAGTTCTCCAAGTCGGGGCATCGTACCAGGAGCTGCAGGCGCCGCAGCAGTCGGTCCAGCCGGGCCTGCAGGGCGCCCAGTTCAGGCTCCAGGGGCCGAAGGGAAGGGCCCCCCGCCCGGCGCAGCCACTGCACGTGCCGGAGGTAGGAGAGCAGGTCTGCCCGCAGCCGTGTGAGCACACCTGGGAGCTGGGGGGAGGCGGGCATCAGGGACCCACACATGCCCTCTAGCCCTGGCCCTGCACCTCCTCACCCCTGCCCTCACCTGCAGGGCCCCCAGTGCCCCTCACCCCTGCCCTCACCTGCAGGGCCCCCAGAGCCCCTCACCCCTGCCCTCACCTGCAGGACCCCCAGAGCCCCTCACCCCTGCCCTCACCTGCAGGGCCCCCAGTGCCCCTCACCCCTGCCCTCACCTGCAGGGCCCCCAGAGCCCCTCACCCCTGCCCTCACCTGCAGGACCCCCAGAGCCCCTCACCCCTGCCCTCACCTGCAGGACCCCCAGAGCCCCTCACCCCACTCCCCTGCCCTCACCTGCAGGACCCCAGAGCCCCCTCACCCCACTCCCCTGCCCTCACCTGCAGGGCCCCCAGAGCCCCTCACCCCACTCCCCTGCCCTCACCTGCAGGACCCCCAGAGCCCCTCACCCCACTCCCCTGCAGGGCCCCCAGCATCCCTCACCCCACTCCCCTGCCCTCACCTGCAGGGCCCCCAGAGCCCCCTCACCCCACTCCCCCTGCCCTCACCTGCAGGGCCCCCAGCGCCCCAGCACTCATGGCCAAGGTGGGGAGGGAGTCCAGGTTGTGGTCTCCGTCAGCTGGGAACTTGTCTCTCTGGAGGGAAAGAAGGTGTGAGGGGAGTCGGCAGGTTCTGGGTCCCCGAGGCCCCTCACGCCTGTCTCCCTCTCACACCTCTGCCTCGGGCTGGAGACCCTCCCGGCCGCGCCGCCCCCTAGGCTCTCCTACCAGCTGCGAGGCCAGCTGCCGGGTGTCGGCCAGGAGAGAGCGGGTCAGCAGGACGGCGCTGTCCAGCTCGGCCCGAGGGTCTGCGGAGCTCCTGGGGGGTCCAGGTGGAGGCCCCAGCGCAGCGGCTCGCTCCGGCCACAGGCTCAGCGCAGCCAGAAGCAGGCAGCAAACACCTGCGGGCGGGCGGGGGCCAGGGTGGACTCGGGTCCGAGCGAGAGGGAGACTCGACTCGGGGGCCGGACGGGACCGGGCGGGAGGCCCGCGGGAGCGCGGTCCGGGGTGCAGGGAGGGCGCCCGGGGCGGAGGGCCGGGGACTCGGGGCCAGGGCGGAGCGCCCAGGGCAGGTCGTGGCCGGGCGGGCTCCGCTCCCTGCCGGCTGTCTGTCTGCCCCGCCCGTCGGAGCAGACGCGGCCCGGGGCGGGTAGACGGGCCGGGCGTCTCCCGTCCGCCCCCGGACGCCGGAATCTGGGCCCCGGGGCGGGGCGAGAGGGGCGAGGCGCAGGCCAGAACCTGCCCCCTCCCGGGCCCGGAGCCGGGCCGGACGGCCAGCGGGGAAGCCGGCCCTGAGAGCAGCCGGCCCCGCGCCCCGCGCCCCGCGCCCCGCACACCTGGCCGCGCACCTGGCCGCGCACCTGGCCGAGCGCCCGCCCTCGGGGGCCTGTCCGGCCCGGCCCCGCCCCACCCCGGCCGCCGGCCAATCAGCGCCCCGGCCGCCCCTCCCGCCGCACACCCCCGGCCCGCCCCCTGGCCCCGCGGGCCGCTGTCCGTCCTTCGGTCCACGTCTGTCCACAGCCCCGCCACGCTCTCCCCTCTCCTCGCCGTGTCGGCCGCCCTGCCTCAGATTCCCTCCCGGAGCCGCGCTGTCGGGGCTCCTGGGGACCCCGGCCCTCTGGGGTCCGTCCCCGCTCCACCGTGTGGGCACCGTGTGTCTGTCCGCTCCCCACCCTCCCGGCCTCCCACACTCGCGCACTTACTGTTCATGTCCCCACAGGGCAGGGGCTCCCCCTGGCCGGCCGCAGCGGGGGCCGGCACCCTTGGGCCCCGGGGTCAGCTGGACCTGGGCCCCGGGCCGGGAGGCATGTGCGTGTGGGCAGAGGGCCGCGCAGCGAGGGAGTGTGTGCGCCTGGGGGTTATATAGGGGGCCGGGGCGGCAGGGGAGGGCGGCCTGACACATCCTGACTCACCCTCCCTGCCTGCCTTTTCCATTCCCACCGTGCCCCGCCGCCTCGAAGGGCTCTCGCCTCGCCTGGCTGGGAGAGGAGGGCACAGAGGAAAAAGTTGGAAAAGTTGAAAAGGGAGGGAGGGGGGTGGTCGGAGAGGGGCTGGTGAGGTCATCGGCGTCCCCTCCCTCCGCCTCCTTGCCACCCGCGGGGCAGACACACTGACAGGACTCAAGGGGGGCGGGGGCGGGGACCCCCGACGGCAGAGCCCGGAGCCGGATGGAAGGAGGGGGGCGTTCAGAGGGCAGAGCCCGGGAGACTGAGGATGGAGGGGTCCCCGGGACAGAGGCGGAAACTTTGAGATGTAGAGAGGAGAGCCAGCCTGGCAGAGGCGTAGGGAAGCGAGGGGGCAGAGACCAGGCTGGTACTAGGGGCCAGCCTGGGGGGACAGGGAGGCCGGGCACATGGGAAGGAGACACAGAGATCACCAGGCAGAGAGAGATGCTGACATGCTGGGGAGACAGCACAGGGGTTCTGCAAGGAAGACTCTCCTGTCTGAGGCTGGAAGGTCCCGGGTTCAATCCTCAGCAGCACCATCAGCCAAAGTCAGCAGGGCTCTGTCTCTCTGTGTGTCTGTTTTTCTGTCTTGCTCTCTCCCTCTCATAAAAAAAAAAAAAAAAAAAAAAAAGCTTATATATTATCTCTATCTAGTACATTTAAAAAGAGAGAAAGAGCAGACTGTGTGTATGTACTGTGACGCTCTGGGCACGTAGATTGCAGGACAGGGACAGACAGCCACGACCTGGGCCCCAGAGAAAGAGGCATCAGGACACAGCTGCGGTGGGATCTCTGTGCCTCAAAAGGGTCACCCTCAAGGGTGAAGCAAATTCACGTTATTTATTTATTAGTAATTTAATAATGGTCAACAAGACTGTGGGCTAAGAGGGGGACAATTCCACACAGTTCCCACCACCAGAGTTCCGTGTCCCATCCCCTCCATTGGAAGCTTCCCTATTCTTTATGGGGTGCAGAAAGTGGGAGGTCTGGCACACATGTTAATATGCAGGACTCCTAAAAAAAATGCTGAACACAGCTGTTCTCCACAATGCCCTTTACTCTGTCCATCCAGGGGCCAAGGGGTGGACACCCACAGCTTCGGCCCCAAGATGGGACAGGGTGGGGGGCTGTGCTGTGCTGAGATGGGAGGCACAGAAAAGGTTTGGGGTGCCTGACACCCCCTGCAAGGACGCGGGCAGTGAGGCCAGATGGGGGCTGCAGGTGGTCCCCGGCTCCTGGCAGACACACCCAGGGTCCCAGTGCGCACCAAGATAGGAAGCCAGTCCCCAGGACACAGGGACTGACAAGCTCAGCTGGGCGGAGAGACACAAAAGAGGACGAAACTCTCCCCTCTTAGAATGAGGCCGTAGCTGTCAAGGAACCCCAAGGTCCCCTCTGCAGACCCCCTTGCGTCCCCAGGGGGTGCCCAGCTGGCCAGGGACATGGGATGAGTGTCAGCTGGCCAGGCACTTCCTCCCTCCCCCACCACTGGGGGTCAACTTCTCAGCCCTCCAGAGAGGTGAGGTCACAGCCCCCCCCCCCATGTGGGAATGACTTCATCTGCTCAGGTAAGCATTCCCCCTTCTCTGGCGGGTGCAGGACCCCCCATGCAGGCCACCCCCCGGGGGCTCTCTGGATTGGCCCCTGCTGGGACCCAGGCCTCTGACCACTGAGCTCTGCCCCTTGGGGGGCCTGTTTCCGGCTGAGTCAGTGAGGGGGGCCTGAGGCTGCGTCAGTGAGGGGAGAGCTGACGTCTCCCCCCAACCCCCCAGCAGGGCCAGCCAAAGTGACTCAGGCTACCAGCCTGGGGGGTGGACAAGCTGAGGGGCCAGGGGGCCAGAGAGTCTGTCTTGGGGCCAGCCCTGAGCAACAGCCGGGAAGGCTCATGGCTCCCTTCCACTTTGGGGATCAGGGTGCAGGACCCTGTTTCTCTCTTTCTTTCTCTCTCTCTTTCTTTCTTTCTTACTTTCTTTTTTGCCTCCAAGGTTATTGCTGGGGCTTGGTGCATGCACTACGAATCCACTGCTCCTGGAGGCCATTTTTCTCCCCATTTTTGTTGCCCTTGTTATTATTGTTATTGCTGTTGTTGATCAACACAGAAAAATTGAGAGGAAGACGGGGAGAGAAAGACAGACGACACCTGCAGACCTGCTTCACTGCCTGTGAAGTGACATTCCCTGCAGGTGGGGAGCCGGGGGCTTGAACCGGGATCCTTATGCCAGTCCTTGCGCTTTGCGCCGTGTGCGCTTAACCTGGTGCACCAGGGCCCAGCGCCCTGCAGGACCTTGTTTCAACGAGGATGCCAAATAGCCATCTCCAGGCTCAGCAGACACTAAAGACTGGACCCGTCCAGCTCCTCCCCACTCAGACCCAGGGGTCCCCTAGTCCCTCCTCCCCCACACCCAGGGATCTCCAAATCCCTCCTCAGGCCCAGGGGTCCCCAGCCTTCCCACTCAGACCCAGGGGTCCCCTAGTCCCTCCTCCCCCACACCCAGGGATCTCCAAATCCCTCCTCAGGCCCAGGGGTCCCCTAGTTTCTCCCACTGAGACCTAGAGGTCCCTAGGATGCGGGGGCCGCCTGGTTTTCCCCCCTCAGACCCAGGGGCCCCCTAGTTTCCCTTCCCTCTCAACCAGGGACCTCGCCAGCCCATCCTGTTTCAGACCCAGGGGTCCCCCGGCCCTCCACCCTCAGACCCAGCCCTCCCCAGCCCCTCCTGCTCAGACCCCACCCCCTCTTATCTCCCCAGCTCTCCCATTCTCATTCTCCTCTTCACAAAGTGCCCTCCTCCCCAGGGATGACCCAGGAGTCCAAGACACCCCTTTTCTCCACTTTCTGGCCCCATCTACCTCTCTTAAACTTCACGACCCCAGGAGGATAGGCAGAGACAGAGAGACAGCTAAACCCACCCGACTGACCTCCCCCCGCACAGTACCCCAAACTGCAGAGGGCAAATTCTTTTCTAGCTTACTGGAAGCCAGTGTGTAGGGCCTGAACACCTCAAACCTGACCCTCTCTATCAAAATAAATAAATAAAACCACCACCCAAAAACCCTGGGCCCCAGGGAGGGGCTGGGGACCCCTGGGTCTGAGGGAGGAACCTGGTATCCGGGGATTGGAGGAGCTGGGAGCTCAGAGACCCCAGGGGTAAAGGAGACAGATGCAGACACAGTGACGAAAGCACAGGAACTGGGGGAACCTGAACCTGAACCAGGGGCCCTGGGAGGGGGCGCTCACAGACTTGCGGAACTGTGGGGATGGCAGGGAGCCCAGGGGTCTGGTTGCATGTGTTGGCACAGAGGTGGGGCTGTCCAGGGGTGAGGTCAGCAGGTCCTGAGTCGTGTGTGTCCGTCTCTCTGTCCCTGGGGGGTCCTGTCTGGCCTCTGGGGGGTGACGGGGCCGGCGGGCCACAGAGGCAGCTCAAACCTGTCATTAGCGGTGAGGGCCGTGCCGGCACCCCCCACCCCCCCCAGCCAAAGCTGCTGTCCGGGGCCTGGCAGCCCCACCCCACCCCCTCCTTGATCGCGGAGGAATCCAGGGAATTGGGAAGTGGGTCCAGATGATGTGGACACAGGAAACTGTCAACAGCTGGCTGGCCTCAGCCCCGCAACCCTGCTGACCCCCACCCCCGGCCCCCTGCCAAGCCCCTCCAACCTGTGTCATCTCTGACGGAGGCGCCCAGGACCCACTCAGCACCCCGCTGATGTTTACAGGAGAGGACCGGTCGTCAGCCTCAGGCCCCAGGGGGACCAGCCGGAGTGCATTCACTCTGGGCACAGGGCCAGGCTGGACGCCAAGCCCTCAGGCTAGGGATCCCTGACCCTTCTCCCTCAGACTCAAGGATCCCCCAGCCTCATCCACCCTCAGACTCTGAGGTCCCCCAACCTTTCCCCTCAGACCCAGGGTTCCCCCAGCCCCTCCCCTCCTCCCTCAGACCCAGGGTTCCCCCAGCCCCTCCCCTCCTCCCTCAGACCCAGGGCCCCCCGCCCCTCCCCACTCAGACCCAGGGGTCCCCCAGCCCCTCCTCCTCCCTCAGACTCTAAGACCTCCCCAAGCTTTCTCCATCCTCTCATCCAGATGTTCAGATCCCAGTCCTGTTGGCCCCAGGACAGCAGGGCCCCCTCCTCACTCAGTCTGCCCTCTGACCCCTGCAGTTGAGGAGGACCAAGCAAAAAGCTTGAGGGTCCCCATGTGAAGGGTCTCAGGCCATTTCCCACAGGCTGGGGGGTGGTGTGAGTCACTTCAGGGACTGGCCAGCTCCCAGCCCAGCAGGCCCTCAATGCAGGGGCCAGTGAGACAGCCGCCCACAGGGCTATGGGACAAGTGTCCTGGTCTTGTTCCGGACCCCCCATTTTCTCACTGCTTTCCTGGGCTGAGTGGTTGCTAGGGGGCTTCCCTAACAATGGGGTTCAGTGAGGTCTCTGTGTTGGGCCCTCCTCCCTGGGCCCTGGTTGCTAAGGAGAAGAGTCCCTGGCAACCAGGGCTGGAGCCTCTGGTAGTCCCAAGCTGCCTCTTAGAAGGGAGGGGGGTGTCTCCCAGGGGCCAGGTGGTGGCGCACCTGGTTGAGCACACGTTACAATGCACAAGGACTCAGGTTGAAGCCCCCAGTCTCCACCTGCAGGGGGACAGTTTTGCAAGTGGTGAAGCAGGGCTGCAGGCATCTCTCTCCCTCTCTGGCTGTCTCTATCGAATAAATATAGAAAGGGATCCCAGCGAGGTCTGGGTGTCCACTCTGGGGTCCCTTGCTTGTGAGAAGCGAGACCCTTTGCTCCTGGTTGGTAGGGAGCCACTTCACGGCAGCCTGACACTCCGGGCCAGCGTGACCTAGCTCCCCAGCACTCAAAGGGCTCCCTACCAACAGAACTTAGAATCTTGGGGGACAGAGGGCAGGTGGGCGGGGCAGGCTGGTTGCTGGGGTGATGGCCCTCCAGGCCCCTCCCCACAGAGGCCCCGGGGCTCTGGGGAGGCAACATGGTGGGCGCTGGGATCCCCGCTTTGGGCCTCTTCCTGCTGATGCAGGGCTCAGTAGGTGAGGGAGGCTGCACACAGGGCCTGGGAGCCGAGGGAGGGGGGCTCCACACAGCCCCCCAATACCACTTCTTATCTTCCACAGATGGAAATGGAATCCAGGGATTCTTCTACCCATGGAGTGAGCACTGAGAAAAATCCTGGGTCCCCCAAATACAGGACCCCGGATTAGACCTCCAAGTCCAAAGGGAGGGCCTGGGGCAACTTATGGTTTGGGGGACCCCTGTGTCTGAGGGAGGAACGGATGGGGGGGGCCGGATAGAGGGAGGAGATACGGCTGGATGACCCCTGGGTTGAGGGAGGGAGGTCTGGGGGACCCCATGTCTGAGGGAGGGAGGTCTGGGGGACCCCATGTCTGAGGGAGGTCTGGGGGACCCCATGTCTGAGGGAGGGAGGTCTGGGGGACCCCCTGTCTGAGGGAGGAAGGTTTGGGGGACTCCCAGGTCTGAGGGAGAAAGGTCTGGGGGACCCCATGTCTGAGGAAGGTCTGGGGGACTCTCAGGTCTGAGGGAGGGAGGTCTGGGGGACCCCATGTCTGAGGGAGGAAGGTCTGGGGGACTCCCATATCTGAGGGAGGGAGGGCTGTGGGACCCCATGTCTGAGGGAGGGAGGGCTGGGTGACCCTAGGTCTGAGGGAGGAAGGTCTGGGGGACCCCATGTCTGAGGGAGGGCTGGGGGACCCCATGTCTGAGGGAGGGGGGGCTGGGTGACCCTAGGTCTGAGGGAGGAAGGTCTGGGGGGCCCAGGCAGTGGCGGAGAATGGGCTCTGGTCTCTTAAGCATCATGCCACTGTGGCCCCCAGGTTGTGAAGGCGACATCTGGGACCGGGAGAGTTGTGGGGGTCAGGCTGCCATCGAGAACCCCAACCTCTGCCTGCGTCTGCGGTGCTGCTACCGCGATGGTGTCTGCTACCACCAGCGACCAGACGGTGAGTGAGGGGGGCGGGTGGGGTGTCCCGGGGTGCCCGGGGCCAGGCTGACGGGCCCGTGTGTGCAGAGAACATGCGTAGGAAGCACATGTGGGCGCTGGGCTGGACGTGCGGAGGCCTCCTCTTCCTGATCAGCAGCATCTGCCTGTTCTGGCAAGTGGGGTGCGGTGGGGGCTGGGGGCTCCCCGACCGAGCCAGGGCCGCCTGGCTGAGCGTGGGGCTCCCTCCCAGGTGGGCCAGTCGGCGGGACATGGTGCGCCTGCCGGGCTTCCTGCAGGGCAGGTGCAACCTCTCCAAGACGGTGTCCCTCCTGTCCAAGGACCGGATTTCCAGCGACAGGAAGTCCACGGCCAGCGTGCCCGCCACCACGCACACCGAGGGCCTGGACACGTCGGGCGGCACCGAGGTGGAGGGCACGGAAGAGGCCGAGGACACCGAGGGTGGGGAGGACGACTAGGGGACGCCCCTGGCGGGACCTCAATACAGAAGTTGTATATGGACGAGTGCGTGGTTTTCTGAGGCTGGAGGTGGACACGGGCTGCATGAAACCGCGCACGTGTGTGTGTGTGTGTCCATGTGTGCCCATGGCTGCCTGGGGGTTTGAACATGCATACACACATCCGTGAGTGCCTGTTTGTGCTTGTGTGCGGGGTGCGGGGCCGGGACTGGGGGGTGGGTGCCTGCAAAGTGAAGGAAGGGGGAGGGCAGGGGCTAGGTCGACGGGGGCTGGGCTGGGTGCCAATTCCAGACGGTGACTAGATGCTATGGATGGTGCTGGGGATGCCAGAGTCGGGGTGGGGGGCGCCTGACCACCCCACACATGCTCTCCCCGCCCGCCCTGAGGCCCCAGCTCAGCCAAGGCCTGCAGGACACTGGGAGCCGCGGACGCCAGGCAGGGACTTCAGGCTCTCAGACTCTCCCAGAAGCACGTCGTCGCCACTGTCTTGCCCGAGTCCCCGACAGCCCCCGACACACTTTCAAGTCTAGTGTGTTCCTCTGTCTGTCTATCTCTTGGGGGACCCCCACATGAACGACAGGCACCGGGGCTGATGTGGGAACGCGTTCAAAAAGGGCTGCCTCTCTGCCGCCTGGGAGCTGCCACGGTCGCTAAAGCCCCGGACTCTCAAGCATGAGGCCCTGAGTTCAGTGCCTGGCAGCGCACGTGCCGGAGTGACGTCTGCTTCTCTCTCTCATATAAGTAAATATGTAAAGTGCAAAGACTGCTCACTGGGCAGGAACAGGCCTTGCCACATGCACACCCCAGGATCAAGCCCTGACACCCCATGGAAGGGGCTATGGCACTGGAGGGAGCTCCAGTGTTAGGGTGTCTCCCTCTACCTGAATGAAAAAGCAGGCTGTGAGTGGTACAAAGTCCTAGCTTGGAAAACAGGAAAAAAATGAAACAACAGAAAAAGGTGGGGTGGGGGCGGGGGGCTGGCCTCCTAGGGACAACAGCTGCGCCATGTGGCCTGTAGGTCCAGGTGTCCCTACCCTGGGAGGAGCCCCCCACGTCACCTCCCCCTCACCGCCATACACACACACACAGTGCTGGGAGCAGAGCCGTTTATGGGGGGGTGGCAGGTGGGGGACAGCAGGCATCCCGGAGGCCAGGCGATGGATGGGGGACAGCGGCTCATCTCAGTCATGTCCTGGCTGGTGGGCTGCTCTGCGGGAGGGAGGGCAGGGTTAGCGGTCGGGCACAGGCTCTGACCTAACCCTTCAGTGTGCTGACTCACACTCTCTGCTCGCTTGTCGGAATCTGGGGGTTACAAGGTGGGAAAGGGCAGAAAGAGGGAGAGACAGACACACAGGACACAGGCAGAAAGCCTGGGACAGACAGCTAGACAGAAGCACAGCCCAGACCCAGGACTTGTGTCTCCTCCCCAGTGGTGGAGATGTCCCGTGTGTGTTTGCACAGGGCACCTTCTTTTTTAAATATTTACGTACTCCCTTTTGTTGTCCTTGCTAAAGTTATTAGTATTGTTGTTATTGATGTCTTTGTTGTGGGATAGGACAGAGAGAAATGGAGAGAGGAGGGGAAGACAGAGGGGGGAGAGAAAGATACACACCTGCTTCACTGCCTGTGAAGCGACCACCCTGCAGATGGGAAGCCGGGGGCTCGAACCAGGATCCTTACACCGGTCCTTGAGCTTTGCGCTACGTGCGCTGAACCTGCTGCGCTACCGCCCGACTCCCAGGGCGTTTTCTTCTTCTTTTGCCTCAAGGGTTATTTCTGGGGCTCTTTGCCTGTACCACAAACCCACTGTTCCTGGAAGCAATTTTTTCCCCCTTTTGTTGCCCTTGTTTTATCATTGTTGTGTTTATTGTTGTTAGATAGGACAGAGAGAAATGGAGAGAAAGACAGACACCTGCAGACCTGCTTCACCATGGGGAGCCGGGGGGCTCCAACCAGGATCCTCACTCGGGTCCTTGCGCTTTGCGCCACGTGCGCTTAACCCGCTGCGCTACCGCCCGACCCCCGTTTTCTTCTAAAGCGCCCTGTTCAACTCTGATGGTGTGAGGGATCGAACCTGGGACTCTGGAGCCTCAAGCCTGAGGGTCTCTTTGCAGAACCATTACACTATCTCCTATTATGTCCCCGCCCCTACTTCTTTTAACCAAGGCAACAGCTCTGGCTTGTACTGATGTTGGGGACTGAACCTGGGACTTTGGAGCCTCAAGCCTGAGAGTCTATCTGCATGACCACTGTGCTGTCTCTCTCCAGGCCCGCAGCGCTTTCTTCTGAGAAGGCCTCCACTCCAGGCAGCTGGAGCCCAGTGTGCAGCTGGTGGTTGCCGGGGGGGGGGGGGGGGGGGGTGGTGGTGGGGGTGGGGGGTTGTAACCCAGTGTGACGTCAGGCTTGACCTGTGCACGTGGTCATTCTCTCAGAACCCCCTTCCTTGTCTGGGCCACAGAACACAGCCCACACTTGCAGGGAGCATTTTCACAGTGCTCAGGAGACACCAGGGAGTGGGCTGAGAGTGGTGGCTCCCTCTGTAGGGTGTTACAGTGCACAAGGTCCTGGGTTCAAGCCCCTGGTTCCCATCTGTGGGGGGGGGGGGGAGGGGGGAGCCTCACAAATGATGAAACAGGGTTGCAGGCCTTTCTCTTTCTCAAATAAGCAAATATACAAATAAAATAAAAAATATATTCTGGAAGCACAAAGGGAAGGCTAGCTTGTTCCAGACTAGCTTAGGGCGTTCAAACTGAATTTTTCTTTCTTTAATTGATTTTCCCTTTTGTTGCCCTTGCTGTTTTATTGTTGCTGTTATTGATGTCTTCGTTGTTGGACAGGGCAGAGAGAAATGGAGAGAGGAGGGGAAGACAGACACCTGCGGACCTGCTTCACCGCCTGGGAAGCTGGGGAGCCGGGGTTCGAACCAGGATGCTTATGCTGGCCCTTGCGTTTTGCACCACGTGCGTTTCACGTGTGTTTAACCCGCTGCACTACCGCCTGACTCCCCGCAAACTGAATTCTTTCACAGTGATTCTATCACTCAGCCCCGCACTGTTTCACCTGTCCCTGTCACCCAACCCACGCACCCTCTCAATCTGCCTGTCCTAACCATCCATCTCCCCACCCAGCCTACCCTCGGATGCCCCTGCATTCACCAAGCAACACCCACAAATCCCCCACCACACATCCAGAAACCCATCAGATAAACCCAGCCAACAATTACTCGTCTGTACTTATCAAGCAGGTCGTCCATTCACAGGACCACCCATCCGTCCATCCAGTCATCCCCGCATCTATCAATCACCGAATTCATTTCTCCACCCATCCATTTACACATCCATCCATTCATCTGTCCACCCACCCACCCACCCACCCATCAATGGACCTCTGATCTCCTGAGTTCCGATTCACAGCTGGGAAATTCTAAGAACAAAGGTACCAGAGACCCGAGAGGAGTCCCCCTGGGTGGAGACACCAATAATGTCCGGACAGGATAGATGGTAACAAGCAGAAACAGACGAACTCAAAGCGAAGTCTCAGGGAGAGGCAGCGCAGATGAAGGCAGGGCACGTGGAAAGGTCTCTGCGCGCAGGCACAGCAAGGGCAATGCCAGGTGCCACAGAGAGCCTGGACGGAGGCCCAGGTGGGCGGAGAGCTCCAGGGCGGGCGGCAGACGCGGGGGGCTGAACCGCCAGGGCCTTGGGTCACAGCAGAAGCTGGAGCAGAGGAGCACAGGCGGAAGATGAGCTGGGAGAGAGGCGATAATGGACCTTCCACTGCACCTGGCTCCTTGTGGCGGCCACTTTCTCTCTTATTGGGGTTCTTGCTCACACTCCCAGCTGGGTGGCCTCGGGCACACGTCCTTGGCCTTCATTAAATAGGGGCGGTGACGGGGGTCCTCAGAGCCCCAGCGGCACAGCCAGGCTGGCATGGGGCCTGGGGGGGCCAGGGGGCCGGGCCTCTCTCCCCATCTCCAGGCTCGGCTCCCGGGAGGGCGTGTCTCGCAGTCTCTGCCCTCGGCCCCCGCGGGTCTCTGGAGTTTGCTCTCCACCCCGGGCCTGTCTCCAGCTTTGCTCGCGGCTCTCCACGCCCCCCTCCCAGGCCCCCAGCGGCTCCCCTGGGGCTCGCTACTTAGTAGGGGCGGTGACGGGGGTCCTCAGAGCCCCAGGGGCACAGCCAGGCTGGCATGGGGACTAGGGGGCGCCAGGGGGCCGGGCCTCTCCCTCCGTCTCCAGGCTCGGCTCCCGGGAGGGCGTGTCTCGCAGACTCTGCCCTCCGCCCCCGCGGGTCGCCGCGTCTCTCCGCGGCCCCGTACCCCCGGCAGCTCACCTGGGGCTCACTCGGGCCCCGCTCCCGCCGCCCCGGGCCCCGCCTCGAGCGTGGCGAGCTGCAGGCGCACCCGGCGGGCGCCGGCGCCGGGCGGCGGGGAGGCGCGGGGGGCGCGGCGCGCTCCGGGGGCGCCGGGCGGGGGGCGCGGGCCGGCGGGCGCGGACCAGCGGCGGGACAGCTTGCGCGCCAGGCGGGCGAGCGCCGAGGGCCGCAGGCCGTAGTCGCGCTCGAGCTCCTGGCGGGAGATCTCGATGTTGCCGGTGTACCAGAGGATCCAGCCCAGCAGGCTCAGGAAGACGAGCAGCGCGCCCGAGTAGATGAGCAGGTCCCCGAAGTCGCGGCCGCGCACCTGCAGCTGCGCGAACACGCCGGTCAGCAGCGCCGCCATGCCCGCCACGTCGAGCGCCACGGCCAGCAGCAGCGCGGCGCGGCAGCGGCCCAGCCCCGACGCGGGCCCCGGGGAGGCGGCCGGCGGGGCGGCGGGGCCCGGCGCGGGTCCCTGCGGGGCGCACAGCGCGGGCGGCGCCGCCATGGCTCCGGCCGGGGCGGGGTCAGGCCGCCAGGTGCGCCCGCGCCCCGGAGCCGCTCGGGGTGCGCTGCAGCCGGGGGCGCCGCGGCTTCCGGGCGGGACGTGGCCGCGCAGCGAGCGCCGGCCCCACCTCTGGGCGGCCCGTCCGAGCCGGCGACACGTGGCCGGGACTGGGGTGCCCGGCGGGGCCGCCCAGACGCCGCGCCCCGACACCCTGGACAGCCCCCCGCAATGTCGGGGCTCACCACCCGGGGACCCCCGGGGCCCGGGGGGGGACCAGACACGCGGCGGGGCCGGGGACACCGAGCGGCTCCCGGGCGCCCGGGCTGAACTCGGCCCGCACAATGGAAAGTCCCCGGCGGGTGTGGCCGGCGGCCCGGGCTTTGTGCCGCGAAGCCCTTCCTCCAGGGACCCGCTGCTCCCGGGAGGACGCCCAGCACCCCGAGCGCCGTCTAGCTCCGCCCGGGACGCCCAAGGGGCAGCGTCTAGCTTCGGGGACCCGGGAGACTGCGAGCCGCCGGGGGCTCCGCCGGGGCCGCCGAAAGGCTCCGAGCGCGTCCGAACGCGCCCCGCGGGGCGGAAATGCCCGAAGGGCCTCGGCGGAAAGAGCCGAGGACGCTCCGAAAGCGCACTCGCCCGTGATCTACCCAACGAACGGCTGCTCGGCGCCTAGCCAGGCGGGCGCCGGGTGGCCTATAGGGGCGACACCCGCCGGGCCGCGCAACGCCCGCCGGCCGCTCCCGGGAACGCCCGCCGGGGCTCCGGAGGCCGACGACGAGGCGCCCCGAGCGCGCCCTCGGCTCAGAGGCCGAAGGATCCCGAAGGATCCCGAAGGTCGCCGAACGCGGCGGAGCGGGGCGGGGCGCGCAGGCGGAAGTAGCCGGGACGGAAGGGGCGGGGCGGGCGTAGGCAAGCGCGCGCCCGGAGAGGAAGCGGAAGTGCGTGTGGGTATTAAAGAGGCCGGCCCGCCCCCCGCGTGTCTCTTCCGTCTCCGGCAGTCGCGTCGAGAGGAGGTGAGTCTGCGGCCGTGGTGGCACCGCGGCCCGCGCGACCCGTCCCCGTCCCCGGCCCCGGCCCCGGCCCCCGTCCCCGTCCTCGCCCCCGTCCCGCTCCCGGCGGCGGCCTCCCCCGCTCACGCCCCGCGTGTCCCGCAGCTGCCGCCATGTCGGCGCACTTGCAGTGGATGGTGGTGCGGAACTGCTCCAGCTTCCTCATCAAGAGGAACCAGCAGACCTACAGCACGGAGCCCAACAACCTCAAGGCGCGGAACTCCTTCCGCTACAACGGGCTGATCCACCGCAAGACGGTGGGTGTGGAGCCGGCGGCCGACGGCAAAGGCGTGGTGGTCGTCATGAAGCGCAGGACGGGTGCGTGGGCCGGTGTCTGTCTGTCTGTCTGTCTCCGGCTCGGGAGCCCCACCCCCCACGCCCCGCACCGGCCGCTCCTGGGGGAGGAGGTGGCGGGGGCCGGTGCTCCGGGGTCGGCGCCCGCGGGGTGTCCCGGTGATGGCGGGAGCCCCGCTCAGCCGGTGCCGGGGGCTGAACCCGCGTCTCGGATCATCGTCGCTGCGCCCCCGCTCCCGGAGGCCATTTTGCCCAGTCTGTTTCTGTTGTCCTTGCTGCTGTCGGACAGGTGGAGAGAGGAGGGGAGTCGGGGAGGACAGACGCAGACGTGCCCCGCGTGCACGCAGCCCGCCGCGCTACCGCCCGCCCGCCCCGTTACTGTCTCTTCCCATCTCGGGCTTAGCACACAGGGACACCCGCGGCCCGGGCTCACTACTTATTTCTATTTAAAAAGAGTTTTTTAAAAATTTTATTATTCCCTTTTGTTGCCCTTGTTGTTTTATTGTTGTAGTTATTATTGATGTCATTGTTGTTGGATGGGACAGAGAGAAATGGAGAGAGGAGGAGAAGACAGAGAGGGGGAGAGAAAGACAGACACCTGCAGACCTGCTTCACTGCTTGTGAAGCGACCTCCTTGCAGGTGGGGAGCCGGGGCTCAAACCGGGATCCTTTTGCCCGTCCTTGAGTTTGGCGCCACCTGCGCTTAATCCTCTGCGCTACCGCCCGACTCCCTTAAAAAGAATATTTATTTCCTTTTGTTGCCCTTTTTTGTTATTTATTATTTTTTTAATATTTACTTTATTCCCTTTTGTTGCCCTTGTTTTTTTTATTGTTGTAGTTATTATTGTTGTCGTTGTTGGACAGGACAGAGAAATGGAGAGAGGAGGGAAAGACAGACACCTGCAGACCTGCTTCACCGCCTGTGAAGCGACTCCCCTGCAGGTGGGGAGCCGGGGTTCAAACCGGGATCCTTATGCGGGTCCCTGCGTTTTGTGCCACCTGCGCTTAACCTGCTGCGCTACCGCCCGACTCCCTTGTTGTTACTCTTGTAGTTATTATTGATGTCGTTGGATAGGACAGAGAGGGGGAAAGACAGACACCTGCAGACCTGCTTCACCGCTTGTGAAGTGACTCCCCTGCAGGTGGGGAGCCGATTTTATTTACTAATGAAAAGGAGACAGAACCAAGCATCACCCCAGTACATGTACTGCCGGGGATTGAACTCAGGACCACATGTTTGAGAGTCTGATGTTGTATGCACTGCACCACCTCCCAGACCACACCCCAGTTCACTTCCGAAGTCTTCCCACTGCCGGAGACTCTCTAGTCGTGGGCTTCGGGGTTCCAGGCGCTTCTGAAAAGCTTCCCCCTACCTTCTGCCTCGAGCTGTAGGCGAGGTCCCCCGGCTCCCTCAGCCGGCCAGCGTTGGCTGTCCCCCCTTTCCCACGGCCTGCTTCAAGGGGGCTCTGAAGGAGGGAGGGCACCAGGGCCCTGGGGATGGTGAGGCGCACGGCCTGAAACCCACCACCTCCTGGTCCCCCAGGCCAGCGGAAGCCGGCCACCTCCTACGTGCGCACCACCATCAACAAGAACGCCCGGGCCACGCTGAGCAGCATCCGCCACATGATCCGCAAGAACAAGTACCGGCCGGACCTGCGAATGGTGAGGGGGCGACCCTGCCGCAGGCGTGCTGGGTGGGGCAGGCCACCCCAGCTGACTGACCACCTTCCTTCCCTGCAGGCCGCCATCCGCAGGGCCAGCGCCATCCTGCGCAGCCAGAAGCCCGTGATGGTCAAGAGGAGGCGCGCCCGCCCCACCAAGAGCTCCTGAGCACCTGCACAATAAAGCTCTCTGCCACTTCCACCTCCCGTGCCTGGCGTCCTTGTTGCCACCCTGTCCCGGGAACGGCCGTCAGGACCCCTGCCCTGGTGGGCTCTGAAATCTGAAAGTCAGGGTTCCCAAGGAGATGCCAAGCCCCCCGGCCTTGAGCCTGGGTGTGTGGCCACAGCTGTTGCACCTCCTGCCAGGTGTGCGGAGTGCAGTCAGCCTCGGGTTTGTAAAGGCCCTGTGGGCTGCCCTCCAGCATGAAAGACTCAGCACCCGGAGTCTCGCCTCTGCCTGTGGGTCAGTGTGAAAACTCCCTGCATCAACCAGAGCACTGTTCAGTTCTGGCTTGTGGTGTGGGGCATTGAACCTGGGACTTCGGAGCCTCAGGCATGAGAGTTTGTTTTACATACGACCTCTACTCTCCATCCTCTCTTCCCCCCCCTCCCGATTTTGGAGATGGGTAGTTGTGTCATTGACCTCATTGTGACTTTATTGTTTCAGGGTTGGGAGCTTGGTGCCAGCACTGAATCCACTGCCCTTTTGGCATTTTTTTTTTTTTTTTTGATAGGACAGAAAAGGGGATAATGGGGGAAGATCTGCTTGTGAGCTGGAATCCTTGTGCAGGTCCTTGCACTTCATACTATGTGGACCTAACCCGGTGTACCACTGCTCTGGCCCCAGACTTGTTAATTTATTCCCTTTTGTTGTTGTTTTATTGTTGTAGGTATTGGATAAGACAGAAACCGGAGAGAGGAGGGGAAGACGGGGAGAGACACCTGCAGACGTGTTTAACTGCCTGTGAAGCAACTCCCCTACAGGTGGGCCAGGGGCTTGAACCAGGGTCCTTAAGGCCGGTCCTTGCATTTTGCTACCACCTGACTCTAACTTTTTTTTTTTTACCAGAGCACTGTTGATAGCTCTGTTTTGTGGAGTGGGATTGAATCGGATTTTGGAGCCTCAGGCATGAGATTTCTCTTTGTAGAACCTCATGTATATCCCTGTCCCTCAATAGAAACTGAATGGAGAGTGGATACATGTAGATGATGGATTATGCAAACAGACTAATTTCTGAGGCTTCCAGATTAAATCACCCTGTACCACCATAAGCCAGAGTTGATAAGTACTCTGGTAAACAACAAAAACACATGGTGCAAAGCTTAAGGGTTGAGTTCAAGCCCCTGGCTCCTCATCTGCAGGGGGCCCCAAGCAGTGAAGCAGTCTGCAGGTGTCCCTTTCTGTCTTCCCTCCTCCATATTTTCCCTCTGTCCTATACAGCAACAGCTATGACAACAATAACAAGCACAACAAGGGCAAAAATATGGGGAAAATTGCCTCCAGGAGTGGTGGGTTCATAGTGCAGGCACTGAGCCCCATCAATAATTCTGGAGGCAAAGGAGTTGGGCAGTAGTGCTGGGGCTTAAGTGCAGTAGTACAAAAAAGGATTCCAGTTCGAGCTCACAGCTTCCATGGGGGCAAGTGGTGAAGCAGATCTGCAGGGTGTCTTGTCTTCCCCTTCTCTCCCATTTCGATGTCCTATTCAACAGCTATAACTACAGTAAGCACAAGGGCAACAAAACGGGAAAGGAGCAGTGGATTTGTAATGCAGGCACCAAGCCCCAGTGACGGCCCTGGAGGCGAGAATAAGAGAATTGGGACTGGATAGTGGCACCTAATTGTCTGTTAAAACACAAGGACCCAGGTTCAAGCCCCAGATCCCTACTTGCAGGTGGGAAACTGCAGATGTCAGTCACACTCTTCTCCCTTGATTATTGGCTGTCTATCCTTTAAAGGTGGATGTCTCTGGGGGTTCAGATCATGTAATCCTGCTCCCACGCTGTGTGTAGACACCTTCAAACCTTGGGTGTGGGTTAGTATGTGTGGGAGACTCAGTTCATGGTATTCAACCAGGTTTCAGATGGCTGCCTTGCCTGAGATCTGCACAAGAGTCCCTCCAGCGGCCCTGGCCGAGTTACTGGAGGCATCCACAGCCAGCTCATTGCACTCTCAACAGGCTACTGTAAAAGCCAAAGGGGGTCAGATGGTACCACATGGCATAAAGATCCGGGTTTGAGCCCCAGGCTCCCCACCTGCAGGGGGATCACTTCAGTTGGTGAAGCAGGTCTGTAGGTGTCCATCTTTTCCCCATCTCTGTCTTCCCAATAGCCTCCAGGTAGTAACACAGCAGGTTGAGCACAGGTGGCTCAAAGTGCAAGGACCCGCTCTGTCTTCCCCATCTCTCCATTTCTCTGTCCTATGCAACATCAATAACGACAAATAACTGCAATAAGAAAAAGGGAAGGGAATAGCCTCCAGGAGCAGTGGATTCATGGTGCAGGCACCAAGTTCAGCAATAACCCTGGAGGCAAAAAAAAAATGAAAAGCCGTTAAGCGTGTAGGTGGTGTAAAACGCAGGGACCCGCATAAGGATCCCGGTTCGAGCCCCCACATCCCCACCTGCAGGGGAGTCGCTTCACAGGCGGTGAAACAAGTCTGCAGGTGTCTTTCCCTCTCAATCTTCCCTCTTTCCATTTCTCTGTCCTATCCAACGACGACATCCGGAAGAACAACAATAAAATTAAAAAGAGCCCAGCTGGTGCTGTGCTAGTTTGCTGGAGCATCTGCCGCCGCGGGTTGGAGTCCCAGTGCCACACTGGAGGTGCCTAAAGGCACTGTGGAGGTTTGGACTGAGCATTGCAGCAGGGCCAGCTCATCTGCACAGCGCTCCCTCGTGTGGAGCCCTGTTCCCACCTAGTGCTGTTTCTCTTAGAAGGCTCTCCTCACTCTTACCCAGGCTGGGGAGAGAGCATAGTGGTTCTGCAAAAGATTTTCATGCCAGAGCTGAGCACGTCGCAGTTCTCAAGATGAGTGATCTGAACGGGATGGCTGGGCATGACGTATTTGTGAGGGGCCTACAGTATTCAGGGTACCCCAGACTTTGTTTTACCAGAGTCCCCTGCTCAACTGGTTTATGGTGGAAGGAGTGCGGGGATTGAACCTGGGACTTTGGTGTCTGCAGATTATGCTCTCTCCCTGCCCCTATCTTGGCAGCCTGTTTCCCTGTTACATGGCTTTGCATAGGTGCATGGCCAGGCTGCGGGGGGACGGGGGCGGGGGGGGGATGCAGGTTACAGGGTCATCTGCCATTTCCTCAGAAGAGTGTGCGTGGGCTTGAAGCCTGAGAAATCACAAGTCCTCAGACATCCTCAAAAGATCTTCCACACTGCTTTGGTAGAGAAGTGATGAATGTGATTAACACTTTGGGGCCTGGAGACAGTTCTGGGCCCCCACGGGAAGCATCATCATACCAACAGAGGCTGGTGGCCCAGAGCAGTAACACTGCTCATGCAAATTCTTTTTTTAAATATTAATGAGATAGGAGGGGAGAGAGCATGTGCTGCCAGGGATTGAACTCAGGACCTCCTCATGCTTGAGTCCAGTGCTTTATCCACTGCACCATCTTCTGGCCACCATGCAAGTTATTTAGTAAAGATACTTTTCCCCAGAGCACTGGCTCAGCTCTGCTTTCTGGTGGCGCCTGCTACCCCCCAGCTCCTAGTAGATTCAACACTGGGGCACAAGGGTGGATACAGCATTGGATTCTGCAGCATGGACTTGTGAATTCAACCTTAGGCATCACACATGTAGGTCAGTGATGCTCCGGTTCTCCTAAGATTTAAATATTTGAGGGGCTGGGCCGTGGTGCACCGGGTTAAGCACAGATAGTGCTAAGCACAAGAATCCCAGTTCAAGCCCCGCTCCCCACCTGCAGGGTGGTTGTTTCACAAGTGGTGAAGCAAGTCTGAAGGTGTCTTTCTCCTCTCAATTTGTCCTATCCAACAACAGCAAAGAAAATGAGAAAAATGGGGCAGGGTAGATAGCATAATGGTTATATAGAGACTCATGCCTGAGGTTCTAAAGTCCTAGTCAATCCCCCCCACCCCAAGCCACAGCTGAGCAGTGCTCTGGTTAAAATAAAGGAAAAAAATGGCCTCCAGGAGCAGTGCATTCATAGTGTTGGCACCAAGCCCCAGCAATAACCCCCAAGGCAAAAAACAAGTATTTGAGAACCAGAAGGGGTTTAAGCTAGCTTGAGAATCCAGTGCTGGATGCCTTTTGTCACCTCCCAGGCCTCTAGTTTCTCTCAGAGAAGCCAGAGCCCATGCCAAGTCCTGTGCCCCACTGGCTGGGCATTCATGCTGTCTTCCCACCCCTCCCTAGACACCCTTCTGAGTGGCTTGCGGCCACTGTCTCCGGGCCCCAGAGATGACAGAATCCTGAAGCCCCATCTCCATGGAGTCCCCCAGACGGGCTCGGCCGAGGACAGCTATGGGGTGGCGCGCACCCTTCCTTCACTGGTGGAGGACGCGCAGAGGTAGCTCGCTGCACTGCGCACCTGGCAGCCCCACCACTGTCCGCAGCTCCGGTCAGCTCGGGAAACCTCGGCCCAGCAGCCAAAGCCCTGCCTCGCGCGCCCCTCGCCACCAGGAGCCAGAAGCCAGTGGGCAGAGG